>NW_005369142.1:274389-287267 GCF_000412655.1 Myotis brandtii
GTAGTTTGCCCAAGGCTGCCCTAGGCCCTGGCAGCCACTGTGGCTTTGTCTGGATGACGCCCACACTAATTAGCATATTACCCTTTTATTAGTATAGATAAAATATATACAGGGAAACTTACATTCAGGTTGAATTCTACACTCATTAAAGAAAGACTTTTTTTGAGCCAAACCACTCAATCATCTTACATTTAGAACATCACTGAGAAAAAGTTTATTTTTACTTTCATTTTCCTTTTTATAAAAAAAAAACATCTTAATTGTACTAGTATAAGTATTACATATGTCCCCTTTTTCTTCCATTAACTCCCTCTAGCTCATACCCACCGACTGTCCCAGGCTGTAACCACCCTATTGTCTGTGTCCATGTACATATATACATGCAAGGTTTTTGGTTGATCCCTTTCCACCCACCCACACTCCCCTGCCTTCCCTCTGAGATTTAGCATGCTTTTCTATGCTTCTATGTCCCTGGGTCTATTTGGTTCATAAGTTTATTTTGTTCATTAGATTCCACATATGAGTGAGATCATGTATTACTTGTCTTTTTTTTTTTTTACAGAGAGGAAAGGAGAGGGATAGAGAATCAGCTGCCTCCTGCACACCCCCTATTGGGGATGTGCCCACAACCAAGGTACATGCCCTTGACCGGAATCAAACCCAGAACCCTTCAGTCTGCAGGCTGACGCTCTATCCACTGAGCCAAACCGGTTAGGGCTACTTGTCTTTTTTCAGACTGGCTTATTTTGCTCAGCATAATACTCGCCAGGTCCCTCCATGCTGTGTCAAAGGGTATGAGATCCTTCTTTTTTATTGCTGCATAGTATTCCATGATATAAATGTACCACAGATTTTTTAGCCACTCATCTACTGATGGGCACTGGGGCTGTTTCCAGACCTTAGCTATTGTAAATTGTGCTGCTATGAGTATAGGGGTCCATGCATTCTTTCTGATTGGTGTTTCAGAACTCTTAGGATATATTTCTAGAAGTGGCATCACTAGGTGAAATGGCAGTTCCATTTTTAATTTTTCTTATTTCCATAATGGCTGCACCAGTGTGCAATCCCATCAGCAGTGTACTAGGGTTCCCTTTTCTCCACATCCATACCAGCTCTTGTCATTTGTTGATTTGTTGATGGTAGCCATTCTGACAGGTGTGAGGTGATACCTCATTGTTGTTTTAATTTGCATCTCTCTGATGATCAGTGACTTTGAACAAGTTTTCATAATTCTCTTGACCTTTTGTATGTCCACTTTGGAGAACTGTCTATTTAGGTCCTTTGCCATTTTTAATTGGATTTTTTGTCTCCTTTTTTTCATGAGTTCCTTATATATTTTGGATATTAACCCTTTATCAGATGTATCATTGCCAAATATGTTCTCCCATACAGTGAACTCCCTTTTTCCCTTTGTTGATGGTTTCTTTTGCTGTGCAGAAGCTTTTTACCTTTATGTACTCTCATTTGTTTATTTTCCCCTTAGTTTCCTTTGGCCTGGGAGATGTATCTATAAACATATTGCTACAAGAGATATCAGAGATTTTGCTGCCTGTGGTTTCTTCTAGGATTTTTATGATTTCATGACTTAATTTAAGTATTTTATCCATGTTGTGTTTATTCTTATATATGGTGTAAGTTGGTGGTCTAGTTTCATTTTTTTGTATGTTTCTGTCCAATTTTCCCAACACCATTTATTGAAGAAACTGTCTTGACTCCATTGTATGTTCTTGCCTCCTTTGTCAAATATTAATTGAGCATAATGGCTTGGGTTGATTTCTGGGTCCTCTGTTCTGTTCCCTTGATCTATATGCCTGTTCTTGGGCCAGTATGAGGTTGTTTTGATTATGGTGGCTTTGTAGTATAACCTGATATCTGGTATTGTGATCCTCCAACTTTGTTCCTCCTTTTCAAGATTTCTGTGGCTATTTGGGGGTCTTTTTTGGTTCCATATAAATTTTTGGAGTATTTACTATAATCTGCACAATATGCTGTTGGAATTTTAAAAATATTTTTATTGATTTTAGAGAGGAAGGGAGAGGGAGAGAGAGATAAAAATATCAACGATGAGAGGGAACCATCAATCAGCTGCCTCCTGCACACTCCCTACTGGGAATGGAGCCCACAACCTGGGCATGTGCCCATGACCGGAATTGAACCCTGATCTCCTGGTTCATAAATCAACACTCAACCACTGAGCCACAGCAGCCAGGCTATGCTGTTGGTATTTTAAAAGGGATTGCATTGAATCTGTAGATTGCCTTGAGTAGTATGGACATTTTAATAAAGTTAATTCTACCAATCTATGAACATGGTATATTCTTCCACTTGTGTATATCTTCCATCTCTTTTTTCAATGTCCTGTAATTTTCTAAGTGCAAGTATTTCAACTCTTTGGTTAAGTTTATTCCTAAATATCTTGATTTTCTTATGTTGCAATGGTAAATGACATTGTTTGTTTAGTTTCTCTTTCTGAGAATTCATTATTACTGTATAAAAAAGCCATTGATATTTATCTTTCTCTGATTGACTTATTTTGCTTAGCATAATGCTCTCCAGCTCCATCTATGCTGTTGCAAATGGTAGGAGATCCTTCCTTTTTACAGCAGCATAGTATTGCATTGTGTGGATATACCACAGTTTTTTAACCCACTTGTCTGCTGATGGGCAATTAGGCTGTTGTTTCCAAATCTTAGCTATTGTAAATTGTGCTGCTATGAACATAGGGGTGTATATATCCTTTTTGATTGGTGTTTCTAGTTTCTTGGGATATATTCCTAGAAGTGGGATCACTGGGTCAAATGGGAGTCCCATTTTTAGTTTTTTGAGGAAACTCCATACTGTTCTCCACAGTGGCTGCACCAGTCTGCATTCCCGCCAGCAGTGCACGAGGGTTCCTTTTTCTCCACATCCTTGCCAGCACTTGTCATTTGTTGATTTGTTGATGATTATGCTAAGCAAAATAAGCCAGTCAGAGAAAGATAAATATCACATGATTTCACTCATTTATGGATTATAATGAACAACATAAACTGATGAACAAAAACAGATCCAGAAACTGAGAAGCATTGATCAGATACTAAAACCTCAGAGGGAAGGTAGGGGAGGGTGGGTAAGGGGGAGAGATCAACCAAAGGACTTGTGTGCATGCATATAAGCATAACCAACGGACACAGACACCAGGAGATGAGGGCATGGGGGGGGGTTGCAATGGGGGGATAAGGACACATATGTAATACCTTAATCAATAAATTAAAAAAAGCCATTGATTTTCAGTTGATGATTTAGTATCCTGCTACATTACCAAACTCCTTTATTAAATCTACTAGTGGCCCGGTGCACAAAATTCGTGCATGGAGGGAGGGTTCCCTCAGCCCAGCCTGCACCCTCTCCAATCAAACATCCCTCTCACAATCTGGGACCACTGGCTCCTAACCACACACCTGCCTGCCTGCCTGCCTGATTGCCCCTAACTGCCTCTGCCTGCCTTATCACCCCTAACTTCCCTCCCCTGCTGACTTGATCTCACCCCCAACTGCCCTATCCTGCCAGCCTGGTTGCCCTCAACTGCCCTCCCTGCTGGCCTGATATCACTCCCAACAGCCCTCCCCTGCCGGCCTGATCATCCCCAACTGCCCTCCCCTGCCAACCTGATCTCATCCCCAACTGCTCTCCCCTGCTGGCCTGATCGCCCCTAACTGCCTCTGCCTGCCTGATTACCCCTAACTGCCCTTCCTACCCCCAACTGCTCTCCCCTGCAGGCCTGATCTCACCCCCAACTGCCCTCCCCTGTCAGCCAATTTGGTTATGATTGGTCAGTTTCTATGCCAGTCAGCATCTCTGGACCTATCTCTGGGCCTGATCAGAGAGGTGGGGCTGATTAGCAGCCCCAGGGAGGCCTGGAGAGAAAGAGAAAGAGAGGCATGGCGTCTGGCAAAGCCCAAATAGAAAGAGGCAATGGCTGATCAACAGCTGCCATGGAGGCTGTGGATCAGACCCTGCCTCTCTCTCCTGGCCTCTCTCCGGGCCTGATCCGCAGACCCCTCAGCAGTCAGTGCTGGGTCGCCACGGCAACCCAGCACTGACTGCAGGAGTGACTTCCAGTGTTTGGTCGAGCCTTTGGTCGGTCATTATGGACCCTGGGTTTTTACATATTAGGATTAGTTTCTTAGCAAACACTTTAAGGTTTTCTAAGTACAATACCATGTCGTCTGCAAATAATGAGTGTTTTGCTTCCTCCTTTCCAATTTGGATGCCTTTTATTTCTTCTTCTTCTCTGATCGCTGTGTTTAAGATTTCCAGTGCTATGTTGAAAAGTGGACTTCCCTGTATTATTCCTGATCTAAGGGGAAATGGTTTTAGTTTTTACCCATTTAGTATGATGTTTGTTGTAGGTTTGTCATATATGGCCTTTATTATGTTGAACATGCTCAGTCTATTTAGCTTTGTTGAAAGTTTTTATCAAAAATGGGTGCTGGATTTTTGTCGAATGCTTTTTCTGCATCTATTGATATGATCATGTGATTTTTGTCTTTCAATTTTATTTGATATATCACATTTATTGACTTGCTAATATTGTACAAGTCTTGCATCCCCAGAATAAATCCTACTTGGTCATGCTGTATGATCTTTTTAATATATTGCTGGATCTGATTTGCTAATATTTTGTTGAGGATTTTAGCATCTATGTCATCAGGAATATTGGCCTGCAATTCCCTTTCTTCATATGGTTGTGTAATTAGGATAATTCTGGCCTCATAAAAAGAGTTTGTAAAAATAACTAACACCTATCCTCCTCAAACTAGTCCAAAAAATCCATCCTATTGGTGTAAATTATTATTTGAATGATTGGTAAAACTGCCCTGTGAAGCCATCCTGACCAGGGCTTTGTTTACTGGAATTTTTTTGATTACTGCTTCAATTTCATCAATTGTTATTGGCCTATTCAGGTTTTCTGATTCTTCCTGATTCAGTTTTGGAAGATTGTGTTTCTCTGGGAATTTGTTCATTTCATCCACATTGTCCAAGTTGTTGGCATATAGGTGTTCATAGTATTTTCTTAAAATCTTTTGTTTTTCTGTGGTGTCAGTTGTTACTTCACCACTTTTGTTTCTGATTTTACTTATTTGGGTCCTCAATCTTTATTTCCTGATGAGTCTGACTGAAGGTTCATCAAACTTGTTTATCTTTTCAATGAACCAGCTCTTGGTTTCATTGATCTTTTGTCTTGGATTTTTAGTCTCTATGTCATTTATTTCTGCTCTAATCTTTATTAATTCCTTCCTTCTACTTAATCTGGGCTCTTCTTGTTGCTCTCTTTCTAATTTATTTTAAGTTGTAGGGTTAAATAGTATATTATTAATTTTTCTTGTTTATTGAGGTAGGCCTGTAGTGCTATGAAATTCTCTCTCAGGACTGCTTTTGCTGTGTCTCAGAGATTTATGGTTGTTGTGTGCTCATTTTCACTTATTTCCAGGAAATTTTTTTATTTATTTCTTGATCTCATTGGTAACCCATTCATTGCTTAATAACATGCTATTTAGCCTACATGTATTTGAATGTTTTTGAGGGTTTTTTATTGTAGTTGATTTCTAATTTCATTTCATTGTGATTTGAGATGATATTTGATATGATTTAAATCTTCTTGAACTTGTAGAGACTTCTTTTGTATCCTAACATGTGGTCTATCTTTGTGACTGACCCATGTGACCTTGAGAAGAAGGTATATTCTGCAGCTTTGGGGTGAAATGCTCTAAAAATGTCAATTAAATCCATCTGATCCAGTGTGTCATTTAGAGTCACTCTTTCCTTGTTAGTTTTTTGTTCAGAAGATCTATCCAGTGAAGTCAGCAGGGAGTTAAAGTCTCCTACAAGGGATGTATTATTGTCAATCTTTCCCTTAAAGTTCTCTAAAATATTTTTTATACATTTAGGTGCCCCTATATTGGGTGCATGTATGTTTACCAGGGTTATATCCTTTTGTTTGATTGATACATTTAGTATTATGTAGTGACCTTTGTTGTCTCTTGTGATGTTCTTCATTTTGAAGTCTATTTTTATCAGATATGAGTATTCCTCCCCCAGCTTTTTTTTTTTTACATTTGCATGTAAAATATTTTTCCATCCCTTCACTTTCATCCTGCGTGAGTCTTTTGTTTTGACGTGGGTCTCTTGTACACAGCATATAATTGGGTCATGTTTTTTTATCTATTCAGCTCCCCTATTTCTTTTGATTGAAGCATTTAATTCATTTACACTTAAGGTTATTATTGATAGGTACTTATTTATTACAATTTTAATTCTTTATGCCTATGTTTCTCTCTCTCTCTCTTCCTTCTTGTCATTATAGCATCTCTTTAGCATTTCTTGTAGTGCTTGTTTAGTGGTGATAAACTCCTTTAGACTTTTTTTTTTGGTCTGGGAAGCTCCTTATATCACCCTCTATTTTGAATGATAACCTTCCTGAATATAATAATCTTGGTTTCAGATCCTTGCTTTTCATACCTTGGGTATTACATGCCATTCCCTTCTGGTGTGTAGTGTTTCTGATGAGAAATCAGTTGAAAACTTTATGGGAGCTCCTTTGTAGATAACAAATTGTTTTTCTCTTGCTGTCTTTAACATTTTCTCCCTGTATTTAATTTTTGGCCTGTTAATTATGATGTATGTGCATGAGCCTGTTTAGGTTCTTCTTGTTTGGGACTCAGTGCCTCCTGGACTTGTGTATCTTTCTCCTTCAATAGGTTAGGGAAGTTTTCTGACATTATTTCTTCAAACACTTTCTCTATACCTTGCTCTTTTCTTCTCCTTCTGGCATACCTATTGTACAAATATTGTTATGTTTCATGTTGTCCCACAGCTCCCTTTAGCTGTCCCACTGTTTTTTAATTTTCCTTTTTTTTTTTTTTGATTCTCTGTTTGTGTGATTCTTTTCCAGCCTATCTTCTATTTCACTGATCTGATCCTCAGATTCCCCTAATCTGCTATGTATTCCTTCCACTCTGTTTTTTACTAGTGCTATGTCATTCTTTATAGTTACTATATCATTTCTTATGCTGTTGAGCATCTTTGCCATCATTATACTGAACTCTATGTCTGATAAATATCTAATCTGCATTTCACTTATCTCTTTTTCTGTGAAATTCTCTTATTCTTTCATTTGGGGGTGTTCTTTTTCCCCCATTTTGGCTGCCTGTTTAGGTTTGTGATTATGTACTAGGTAACTCTACTACACCACCCAATCTGTATTGTAGGACAATGTTAAGGCTGTTTCTGACTAATTAGATCAGGCAAGGACTCAAAGCCTCCAGAGACCTGACTCGGCTTGCAGACTGATTGGATTTAGTCTTGAATAACCTCTGGTAATCTTCCACAGGTGGGGCATAAGATTTTTCAACAGGTTGGGGCCATTGCTTCCACCTGGAGGATAATTGTTCATCTTAGTCTCTTAATGGGCCTCAGAAACTCCACGGCATGGTGGAAGGGGTTTTCTAACAGCATGGGGCAACTTCTTGCCCTCTGGCAAATACTGCCTGGATAGCAAAGTTCTGCCTGAGAAAGATGTTATCTGCAGCATGAGGGAATGATGTAGCACAGGATAGCAGGGTGTCTGACTTATGAGCTCTAACCCCAGAGCTTTCAACCCTGGCTTCTGCTCACACAGTTCCAGTCCAACCTGCCCTCCCTCTGCCAGAACCCAACTGAGTGGCTGCATACACAATTTTGTGTGTTGGCCCTTTAAGAGGGTACCTGCATTTCCAGCTGTCTCTCTTTGGCAGACAGCAACCCTGCTGCTTTTCACAGCCAGATGTTATGTGGGCACCTTTCTCAGTTCTGGTACTCTCTACTGGAGGACCCAGCTTGGGTTTAGACCCCAGAGTTCTCAGTGGCAATCCCTCACAGATGAGACCTCTCTGGAATTTCAGCTGCATGGGAGCTCGGACAGCCATTTCATGCCCTTCCTACCAACCTCTATGTGGTCTCCACTTTTCATCTTTGGTTATCAGGGTTCTCTCTAGCTAGTCTTCAATTGATTATTCTGGATGTTTTTCTGTATTTTAGTTGTAATTCCAGTGTGGTCGTGGGAGCTTATCTGTATAGCATCCACTTACTCCACCACCAAGAAAGGCAGTTTTTGATGCAGCTTTAAGAGAAGACAAAAGAATTGTACTTCAAAAAACTTCAGAAAATAAAAAGTTAGCTGTGCAAAAGTCAAAATTGTTTCATTCATGAGGTATAGATTCCAGAAAACTAATTTATGTTTCTGATCACATCAACTTTCTTTTTTTCTTTATTATTGAAAGTATTAAAGATGTCCCTTTGTTTTGTTTTTCCCACTGACATCCTCCACCCAATACCCACCCCTCCCAAGCCTTCACCACACTATTGTCTATGTCCAAGGTCTATGCCTATTTGAATATCAGTTCCCTGGTTAATTTCACACCACCCACAAACCCCCACCACTGCCTCCCCTCTGAAATTCGTCAATCTGTTCCATGCTTCTATGTCTCTGGATTTATTTTATTCATCCGTTGTTGTTTTTTTTGTTCATTAGATTACACATATGAGTGAAATCATGTGATACTTGTCTTTCTCTGACTGTCTTATTTTGCTTAGCACAATACTCTTCATGTCCATCCATGCAGTTGCAAATGGTAAGGGTTCCTTCCTTTAACAGCTGCACAGTATTTTATGGTGTAAATATACCAAAGCTTTTTTATTCACTCATCTGTTGATGGGTACTTTGGCTGTTTCCAAATCTTAGCCATTGCAAATTGTGCTGCTATGGACATAGTGGTGCATATATATTTTCAGATTGGTGTTTCGAGTTTATTGGAAATATTCCTAGAATTGGTATCTTTAGGTCAAATGGCAGTTTCATTTTTAATTTTTTTTTTTGGGGGGGGAGGGAGACTCCATATTGTTTTCCACAGTGGCTACACCAATCTGCATTCCACCAGCAGTGTACTAGGGTTCCCCTTTCTCCACATCCTCACCAACACTTATCATTTGGGGATTTATTGATTATAGCCATTCTGAAATGTGTGAGGTGATACAGTGTCCTTTTAATTTGCATTTCTTTGATGATTAATGACTTTGTGCATTTTCTCATATGTCTCTTGGCCTTCTGTATGTCCCCTTTGGAGAAGTGTCTATATAGGTCCTTGGCCCATTTTTTAATTGGATTGTTTATCTTCCTTTTGTTAAGTTGTATGAGCTCCTTATATATTTTGGAAATTAACCCCTTATATGATGTGTCATTGGAAAATATTTTTCCCCCCATTCAGTGGGCTCTATTTTCACTTTGTTGGTGGTTTCTTTTGCTGTGCAGAAGCTTTTTATTTTGATATAGTCCAATTTGTTTATTTTCTCTTTAGCCTTAGGAGATATATCTGTAAATATTTTGCTATGATAGATGTCTGAGATTTTGCTGTCTATGGTTTCTTCTTAGATTTTCATGGTTTCATGACTTACATTTAGGTCTTTTATCCATTTTGAGTTTATTCCTTTTTTTTTCACCTTGTAACACCACTGATTGAAGCAAAGCAACACAACACACTGCCACTTCACCCGAAAGCGGTGTTTTTCCTTTGCCCTTTCTTGACGGCTCAGTGGGTCATCAGCTTGAGTTTATTCTTGTGTATGGTATAAGCTGGTGGTCTGGTGTCATTTTTTTTAAGTATCTGTCTAGCTTTCCCTACACCATTTAGTGAATAGACTATCTGTACTCCATTGTATGTTCATGCCTCCTTTGTCAAATATTGAGCATAATGGCATGGGTCAATTTCAATCTTCTTGAACTTGTAGAAACTCATTTTGTGTCCTAACATGTGGTCTATCTTTGAAAATGCCCCATGTGCTTTTGAAAAGAATGTATATTCTGTATAGCTTTTGTCTGAAATGTTCCGTAAATGTCAATTCCATCTGATCTAGTGTGTCTTTTAGGATCACTGTTTCCTGGTTGATTTATCCAGTGATGTCAGTGGGGTGTTAAAGTACCCCTATAAGATTGTATTGCTGTCCATCTCTCCCTTAAAAACCTCCAGAAGTTTTTTTTTTAAAATGTATATTTTGATGGTTTTGTATTGGGTGCATATATGTTTACCAGAGTTATAACCTCTTGTATCAATTCCTTTAGTATTATGAAGTGGCTTTCATTGTCTCTTCTTATGGCCTTCACTTTTAAGTCTATTTTGTCAGATATGAGTATTGCTATTACAGCTATTTTTTCATTTCCATTTGCCTAGAAAATTTTTTCCATCCAGTGTGATTAGATTTTCATTCAGTGTGAATCTTTTGTTCTGGGGTGAGTTTTTTGTAGATAGCATATATATGGATCATGTGTGTGTGTGTGAGAGTGTGTGTGTGTTTTAAAAATTATTTATTTATTTATTAATTTATTTATTTTTAAATTTTTTTATATATTTTATTGATTTTTTACAGAGAGGAAGGGAGAGAGATAGAGATTAAGAAACATCGATGAGAGAGAAACATCGATCAGCTGCCTCCTGCACATCTCCCACTGGGGATGTGCCCGCAACCAAGGTACATGCCCTTGACCGGAATCGAACCCGGGACCTTTCAGTCCACAGGCTGACGCTCTATCCACTGAGCCAAACCGGTTTTGGCAATTTATTTTTAATTTTTATTGTTGAATGTATTGCATATGTTCCCCTTCCCCCCCCCCCACCAGGTCTTGTTTTCTTATCCATTCATCTATTCCATGTCTTTTTTTCTTTATTGATTAAGGTATTACATATGTGTCCTTATCCCCCTATTTCCCCCCACCTCACCTGCATTCATGTCCTCACTCCCCTGGTGTCTGTGTCCATTGGTTATGCTTATATGCATGCATACAAGTCCTTTGGTTGATCTCTCCCCCTTACCCCCACCCTACCCTACCTTCCCTATGAGGTTTGAGCATCTCATTGATGCTTCTCTGTCTCTGGATCTGTTTCCATTCATCAGTTTATGTTGTTCATTATAATCCAGAAAATGAGTGAAATCATGTGATATTTATCTTTCTCTGACTGACTTGTTTCACTTAGCATAATGCTTTCCAGCTCCATGCATGCTGTTGCAAATGGTAGGAGTTCCTTCCTTTGTATAGCAGCATATATTCCATTGTGTAGATGTACCACAGTTTTTTAATCCACTCATCTGCTGATTAGCACTTAGGCTGTTTCCACATCTTAGCTATTGTAAATTGTGCTGCTATGAACATAGGGGGTGCATATATCCTTTATGATTGGTGTTTCTAGTTTCTTGGGATGTATTCCTAGAAGTGGGTTCACTGGGTCAAATGAGAGTTCCATTTTTTTTTTGAGGTAACTCCATACTATTCTCCACAGTGGCTGCACCAGTCTGCATTTCCGCCAGCAGTGCACGAGGGTTCCTTTTACTCAGCATCCTTGCCAGCACTTGTCATTTGTTGATTTGTTGATGATAGCCATTCTGACAAGTGTGAAATGGTAACCCATTGTCGTTTTGACTTGCATCTCTTGGATGATTAGTGTCTTTGAGCATGATTGGAAAAGAAGAAGCAAAATTGTCATTATTCGCAGATGACATGATACTGTACAAAGAAAACCCCCAAGATTCCTTCAAAAAAATATTAGACTTAATAAAAGAATTCAGCGATGTAGCAGGATACAAAATTAATGCCAAGAAATCTATGGCATTTTTATACAGCAATAGTGAACTTACAGAAAGAGAGATTTTAAAAAAACACAATCCTATTTACCATTGCACCAAAAAAATTAAGATACCTAGGAATAAATTTAACTAAGGAGGTAAAAGACCTGTATTCAGAAAACTACAGGATGTTGAAAAAGAGATAGAGGAAGACATAAGCAGATGGAAGAACATACTGTGTTAATAGATTAGTAGAATCAACATCATTAAAATGTCCATACTACCCAAAGTAATCTATAGATTCAATGCACTCCCCATTAAAATACCAATGGCATATTTCACAGACCTAGAACAAACTCTTCAAAAATTCATCTGGAATAAAAAAGACCCCAAATAGCTGCAGCAATATTGAGAAAGAAGAACAAAGTAGGTGGGATCTCAATACCAGATATCAAGCTGTATTACAAAGCCACTGTTCTCAAAACTGCCTGGTACTGGCACAAGAACAGACGTATAGATCAATGGAGTAGAATAGAGAATGCAGAAATCGACCCAAACCACTATGCTCAATTAATATTTAACAAAGGAGGCAAGAACATACAATGGAGCCATGACAGTCTCTTCAATAAATGGTGTTGGGAAAATTGGACAGATACATGCAAAAAAATGAAATTAGACCACCAACTTACACCATACACAAAAATAAATTCAAAATGGATAAAGGACTTAAATGTAAGATGAGAAACCATAAAAATATTAGAGGAATCCACAGGCTGCAAAATCTCAGACATAGGCTGAAGCAATATCTTCACCTAGGGCAATGGAAACTAAAGAGAAAATAAACAAATTGGACTACACCAAAATAAAACCTTCTACACAGCAAAAGAAACTATCAACAAAACAAGAAAGCCCAATGCATGGGAGGACATATTTGCCAATGTTATCTCTGATAAGGGTTTAATCTCCAACATTTACAGGGAACTCATACAACTTAAAAGGAAGATAAACAATCCAATCAAAAAATGGGCAACGGACCAAAGTAGATACTTTTCAAAAGAGGACATACAGAAAGCCAAGAGACATATGAAATCATGTTTAAAGTCACTAATTATCCAAGAGATGCAAGTCAAAATGACAGTGAGGTACCATCTCACACCTGTCAGAATGGCTATCATCAACATATCAACAAATGACAAGTGCTGGAGAGGATGCGGAGAAAAAGGAACACTTGTGCACTGCTGGTGGGA
>NW_005369142.1:287650-290028 GCF_000412655.1 Myotis brandtii
AGCCTTAGGAGTACCCTAATTAAGTTAGTAACAATGTACCTACCTATATAGTTTAAGTTTTAAAAATTTGGCTTTCAAAAGAAATTTCAATCGTTGTACTGTTGATATTTGGCTCTGTTAACTAAAGAGTTTGCTGACCACTGTCTAGGGCAATGGAAACTAAAGAGAAAATAAACTAATGGGACTATATCAAAATAAAAAGCTTCTGCACAGCCAAAGAAACCACAAAATAACAAGAAAGCCCACTGTATGGGAGAACATATTTGCCAATGTTATCACCAATAAGGGTTTAATCTCTAACATTTATAGGGAACTCATACAACTTAACAAAAAGAAGATGAACAACCCATTCAAAAAAAATGGCCAATGGACCTAAATAGATACTCTTTGAAAGAGGACAAAGGAAGGCCAAGAGACATATGAAAATCTACTCCATGTCTTTTGATTGGAGCATCTACACATGTACATTTAATGTTATTATTGACAAGAGTCCCAGTGCATGAAATTTGTGCATGGGGGGTTAGGTCCCCTCAGCCTGGCCTGCACCATCTTACAATCCGGGACCCTTTGGGGGATGTCCTACAGGATCGGGCCTAAACCAACAGTTGGACATCCCTCTCGCAATCTGGGACCACTGGCTCCTAACTGCTCGCCTGCCTGCCTGATTGCCCCTAACCACTCGCCTACCTGCCTGATCGCCCCTAACCACTCTGCCTGGCTGCCTGATCATCCTTAACTGCCCTGCCTGCCTAATCAACCCTAACTGCTCGCCTGCCTGCCTGATTGCCCCTAACCACCTCTGCCTTGACCCCACTGTTGAGGGATGTTTAATGAACCAAAGACGCAGAGGTAAGATGAGCACACAGTATGATTGATGCCTGACAGAGGGCTACAGCTCGCTCAGGCATGTAGCAAACTCTGCACTCTCACCATCGCTTTTATTGGGGTTTACAAGGTTAGTGCATCAGCAGTTAATCAACTTAATCTTGTTTTGTTCTATATTATTACAATAGCGTATTGAAGACAACTTGCAGCTGTGCCCCACGACTATTTAATCTTATCCTTTCTCAGGGAGGTAAATGTTCCTGGAACTCAAGATTGTGTGCAATCTTGACCCAGTGTGACTCGCTTGCAAGTCATGCTGTGCTCCTGATCTCCTGATAGCTTCTTCTTGGCAGGACTTCAGATCCTTGTTTACAAATGTCCAGCTACAAATCCCCCTTTTTTTCTGTCTTTCTGTCTTGGAGCATCAGAGATAACACAGCTGCTTTTCTATTAGCTAGTTGCTTGGTTTTCCTGAGTCTTCAGCAGACTAAACATAAAATGATACAGAGACAGATTATTAATAATAGCATTCCAGCAGAAGCTCCTAAAGCGGCTTGTAAATGGGATATAGGATTTAATTGTTGCAATCCCTCAACCATATCTTTTAACACATTTTGCCCAGTTAATCTATGCAATTCCTTCTGAAATGTTTTTTGTATGTGAGATTGTAAATCTAGAATTTCTTCTGTTAGATTCTTATGATTGAAAAAATGTTTTTTAACCTTTTCCCATGGAAACAAACTTTCATTATAAGGTACAGGGGTAATGCAAAATGATGAATAATTCCAGTCCATAATTGTTCTGACTCCTTATGCCAATCAGCTACAAAATCAGTAGTCTGAACAGATTGTTGCAATGCTACTCCTGCAATAGCTGCAGTGGCTGTAATCGCTATAAGTCCCAAAATTACTGTAATTAACATTCCAATAAATCTTTTTCCTCTTTTAAGCAAATCTTCTGTAATATACTGTAACATAGCAGTAGCTGGAGAATCCTGCCATCTACGATGCATTTGTACTGGCAGCCATACTCTAGGTCTAGCTTTCTAAACATAAATGCTTTCAGATGATTGGTTAAATGCAATAGAAGAATTTAGACAAGTATAGAAAGAACAATTAATACAGGAAATTTTCCCTGAGTTAGCATTTCACTTAACATCTCCTTTCATTAATAAAAATGGTAATCAAACACAGGCTTGTACAAAGGCAGTTTTTTTAGCATAAAATTGTAAGGTGTAATTCCCAGAATTATTTTTATAGAAGCCAGTCCATGCTTTCAAAGAGTGTAAGGCAGACCCCAATTTCCATAATTCAGATTGAACAGGATGTCCTTCTTGATGAGGTGTTGGGGGGGCAAATCCTCCACCATGCCACACGATGCTTGCATTCGCTTGTGTGGATATGGACTTGTTCTCTCCTCTGCGCCATCGTAGATCAGCTCCATTGGCTTTGGAATGGGCAGAACCTGAAGGGCTCCAATCAATGACGCTTCCATAGGAAGTATTAGATAAAACCCGAACCGTCTCTCCTCGACAGGATTCCCAATGGACCCAA
>NW_005369142.1:290716-308230 GCF_000412655.1 Myotis brandtii
GGGGATTAGGAATGTAAGCCCAGTATGTATGATTCTCAGCATTTACCTGAGTGGTTATTAGTGCAAGCATAGCAAGGAACAAAGTAGATGGCGTCACTTCTTTACCATGACGCCGAACCAGTTGTTCTCCCTCTTGGGTAAGCTTCTTCACCTGACCCCAGGTTGGTACAGATGAATGTTGCGTTGACTGTATAATTTTACGGATAGGAGGCCCCATCAACGTCATCTCTGAGAAATCCTTGGTCAGGTCACTTAAGTAGAACTTCCTTATGTAATTTCAAGTATATTGTATTGGTCTAATTTAGTATTAGAAGGGTTAAAGAGAACAAAGCAGGACAGAGAAAAACTTGTTGTGCTTAGTAGCATCTTGCGGCCTTGAGTCCAGCATCATTCAGATAAGTAAAAATAAACAAAAACTCTCTCTCCCTGCTCTCCCTGCCGATGCCCCTGCTTTTCTGCATTAACCATTTGGATATAGGGGATATTGTTGCAGATCCGGTGGCATTTGCTGCCGCTGTATCAGAAATGCAAGGGAATCATCATCTCTTCTCCATGTGGGAGGAACAATCTCATCCCCAGGTTCTAAATATAATAATATTTTGTTTATTTCAATAGGCAAGGGCAGCTGGAATTGCTGATGTGCCCCTGTGGAATAATATGGTGGGTCTGGAGGAGGAGCCGTGGGAGTTACTCCAGGCTCCTCTGACAGTGGCTGGAAAAGCATTTTTGATTAATTCTTATAACTTATTAGTGGGTTTAACATGAGGCGGTGGGATACCACATATTAAAGCCTTCATATGAATCAGCAAATCTTTTAATAATTCTTGTTCATCATCCCTTGTTTTGCTTTTCTTTTTTAATAATCTCTGCCATTCGCTACCACTAGAATCAGTGCTACTAGTTTCACTTTCTGACAAATCCTGGATGCCCTCTTTATCAGTCCCTTCTATATCTTCATATCCCTCCAACTTCTGTTCAAAATTTTTCCTTTTTTGCTCCGTATTATTTTCATGAGGCAAAGAAGGTAATTGTCTATTAGGCATGTCTTTATCAGTTTCACAAGCGGAGTGAGAATGAGAACTAGTAACTTTAACTGGAGCAGCCTCATAATCTGATTCTGACTGCAAAGGTTTAAGAGCCATAGTAATCAAAGTACACAAGGACCAAACTTCATGTCCTATAGGATCTCCATTCTGATGAGCATGCCGTAGTGCACAAACAACCTGTTTCCAAACCTTTAGATTTAACTGATTTCTGCCTGTCGGCTCAAACCAATAACAATGCCTTCTTATTTCTCTAGCTAATTTCCTAAAAGTGTCTTGAGACACACTAACCCCAGTGCTTTTAAGCACTGAACGCAGCAGAGTCATATATTGACTCTCTGCTGTCGGGGAGTTCCCCATTGCTCTGCCTGGCTTGCTGAAAGTTTTGCGTAAACCCTCGCAGACTTTTTCCCTTTCGGTCCTGTGCGTTCCCCGTACTTACCTTAAGGTCTCACGTTCGGGCGCCAAGTGTTGTGGGATGTTTAATGAACCAAAGACGCAGAGGTAAGATGAGCACACAGTATGATTGATGCCCGACAGAGGGCTACAGCTCACTCAGGCATGTAGCAAACTCTGCACTCTCACCATCGCTTTTATTGGGGTTTACAAGGTTAGTGCATCAGCAGTTAATCAACTTAATCTTGTTTTGTTCTATATTATTACAATAGCGTATTGAAGACAACTTGCAGCTGTGCCCTCCCTTTCTGCTCTACACCCACGACTATTTAATCTTAGCCTTTCTCAGGGAGGTAAATGTTCCTGGAACTCAAGATTGTGTGCAATCTTGACCCAGTGTGACTCACTTGCAAGTCATGCTGTGCTCCTGATAGAACATTCACTTCTTCACGGCAGGACTTCAGATCCTTGTTTACAAATGTCCAGCTACACCCACTGCTGTGGCTTTGTCCAGAAGGATGTCCAGAATGTCGTTTGGCTGTCCAGTCTAATTAGCATATTACGTTTTTATTATTATAGATAGGTACTTACTTGTTGCCATTCTTACTCTTACACCTGTGTTTTTCTCTTTCTCTCTGTTTCTTCTTACAAGAGTCCCTTTAGCATTTCTTGCAGTGCTGGTTTGGTGATAATAAATTCTTTTTGCTTTTTTTTTCTCTCTCTCTGAAACTCTTTATTTCACCTTTGATTTTGAATGATTGCCTTGCTGGATAGAGTAGTCTTGGGTTCAGGCCCGTGGTTTTTATTACTTTGTATACCCTATGCCACTGCCTTTTGGCTTGACATGTTTCTATTGAGAAATCAGCTGACAGTCTAATGCAGTACTTACTTGTTGCCATTCTTACTCTTACACCTGTGTTTTTCTCTTTCTCTCTGTTTCTTCTTACAAGAGTCCCTTTAGCATTTCTTGCAGTGCTGGTTTGGTGATAATAAATTCTTTTTGCTTTTTTTTTCTCTCTCTCTGAAACTCTTTTTTTCCCTTTTGATTTTGAATGATTGCCTTGCTGGATAGAGTAGTCTTGGGTTCAGGCCCGTGGTTTTTATTACTTTGTATACCCTATGCCACTGCCTTTTGGCTTGACATGTTTCTATTGAGAAATCAGCTGACAGTCTAATGCAGGGGTGGGCAAACTTTTTGACTCGAGGGCCACAATGGGTTCTTAAACTGGACCAGAGGGCCGGAACAAAAGCATGGATGGAGTGTTTGTGTGAACTAATATAAATTCAAAGTAAACATCATTACATAAAAGGGTACAGTCTTTTTTTTTTTTAGTTTTATTCATTTCAAACGGGCCGGATCCGGCCCGCGGGCTGTAGTTTGCCCACAGCTGGTCTAATGTGACCTCCCTTGTAAGTAACTTTCTGTCCCTCTCTTGCAGCTGTTAAGATTATTTCTTTGTTTTTAATGTTTGCCATTTTAATTATTATGTGCCTAGGTGTGAGTCTTTTGGGATTCATCTTGTTTGGGATTCTCTGTGTTTCCTGAACTAGAGTGACTTTTTCCTTCACCAGGTTAGGGGAGTTTTCTGCCATTTTTTTTCTTTAAACAGGTTTTCTATTCCTTGCTTTGATTCTTCTACTTCTGGTACCCTTATGATACGAATGTTATTACATTTCATGTTGTTCCATAGCCCCCTTAAGCTCTCCTCCTGCTTTTTTTTTTTAATTTGCTACTCTGAATGGGTGTGTTTTGGCTTTTTCTATCTTTTCTTCTTATTCACTGATTCAGTCCTCAGTTTCTTCTAGTCTACTATTGAATCTTTCCAGAGTGTTCTGTATTTCACCTTTGTTCCTCATTTCCAATTGATTCTTATTCATTGTTTCAACTTCTCTTTTTAAGTTGGTGCAACTCTCACTAAGTCTCTTATAATTATCATTAAGTTCCTTATAATTCTAATTAAGTTGCGTGTTTGAGCAACTGAATTGTTTGAGCACCCTTATAACCATTATTCTGAATTCTTTACCTAACAAATTGCTTGCCTCCATTTCATTTCTTTCTTTTTCTGGCAATTCCTCCTTTTCTTTTATTTGGGGGTTGTTTATTTGTCTCCTTATTATTGCTGTCCCTTTGTATTTGTTTTTGTGTATTAGATAAAACTGCTATATATCCCAGACTTTGTGGGGAGTCTTACGTAGTAGGGGTGCTATGGGACCCAGTGGTGCAGTTTCTTAGATCCCCTGAGCTGAGTCCGCTAGGAAAGTCTCTTGCTTGAGTTTTTTGGGTTCTCCTGCTATAGTTGGGTCTTTTAAAAAATATCTTTTTTATTTATTTCAGAGAGGAATGGAGAAGGAGAGAGAGATAGAAACATCAATGAAGAGAGATAATCATTGATCAGCTGCCTCCTGCAAGCTGGGGATAAAGTCCACAAGCTGGTCATGTGCTCTGACTGGGAATCGAAACTTCTGATTTATAGATCAATTCTCAACCACTGAGCAACAGTGGCTGGGTGAGGGGATGGTTTTGATTAACATTTTAGTTTATTTTGTGGTCATTATCTTTTCAAATTTTCTGTTTCTTTTCTATTTATAATTCTATTTACTAGGAACCAACTTTAGCATTTTATAGTTTTTCCTGAAATACAACCACATCATTTGAATTTTCAAATTAGTATATGGTTGTTCATAATATTTGCTTTTAATTTTAAATTATTTAAACATATGTATATAATTATTTACATTTTGTTTTTCTTTACTTTACATTATCTTATCAATCTTAAAAAAACATTTCAGTTGTCAAAATCAAATATACAAGGTAATGAGATGAAAGAAATACCACTCACAAGAAATAATTAAAAACCTAAAATGATTATAAATAATTATTTTAGAAATGCATAAAGAAAATCATAAATGTTTATTGCTACAGAAATAAAATATAATCTTGTTTCTGCATTGAAAAATTAATATTATAAAAATATCAGTTCTTCCTAAATTACTTTACAGTTTTATTTTTTTCCAATGAGAATGTCAAATTTTTAAAAACAATTTTAATGCCTGAAAAGGATTCTCAGTTTTATCTGGAAGAATAATCCTAGAAAAATAGCAAAGATATTTTTTAAAGGAAGTAGTGATTCTCATATAATATTCAAATTTGTTATAAGAGCATAATAATTTTTAAAATGCTGCCGAAACCGGTTTGGCTCAGTGGATAGAGCATCGGCCTGCGGACTGAAAGGTCCCAGGTTCGATTCCGGTCAAGGGCATGTACCTGGGTTGCGGGCACATCCCCAGTGGGAGATGTGCAGGAGGCAGCTGATCGATGTTTCTCTCTCATCGATGTTTCTAACTCTCTATCTCTCTCCCTTCCTCTCTGTAAAAAATCAATAAAATATATTTAAAAAAAAATAAATAAATAAATAAAATGCAGTGTTAGCATTAGAGTAAGTAGGCAAGCCAACTTACTTCTTAAAAATATTTGCAAAGATGTAATTGAAAGTGACAGAGACATTACTGTTCACTGAATGTCCATGGTTTTCCCTATAATTCTCAAGCACCTTGCATCTTAGAGCCATGTGACCAGTTATAGTCAATAAAAAATAAGTGGTTGGAGTCAAGGCATACAAGGGTAGGTTGGAGTTCTTCACTTACTATTATTTCTTCTTTTGCCAACAGGAGTATAAAAATTCAGATGGCAGTACCCAAAATGGGAACAGCCTAAATCAATCATTATGTGGAGTTTGAAGAATTAAGGTGCTCTAGAAAGCCATTTAATTCTCATTGAATATTTTGTGAGCTCTACGAAATCTTGGTTGTGTTCATTGACAGCGATTGAGGTTTAATTTTTTATCACAACATAAATACTTAATCCTTACTAATGAAATTAATAATGAATAATATTGGTGCCTTTCTATTTAAAAATCTTATTAATCAACTGAATTGAGTACTATGAAAGGAGGTAAATTATGAACAGCCCCCTGAAATCTTAGAAATAGGGGAGTGAGTTTTCCTTTGAAAATTAGTCTAAAGAATTAACACTTAATAGATCTGAGAAAATAGCCTGTGTCAGAGACATAAGAAATGGTTTCTTGTGGAAAACTGAGCTTTATGGCTATGTCTATCCTTAACTTACAGTCTTATAAGGGTCATCCACAGTTGGACAGGTGGATAATACACACAGCTGAATAACATGGAGCTTTGGTAACCAAGATAATTTATAATGGGAAGTGAGAAAACCTGTCTGATCTTTGCTCTGGAAACAAACATTATTTTTATTATACCAGAAAAAGCATATCTGCTGTTAGAAAGGAAGACATCATCTTCCAAAGCTATTCTCTATATAAATACCTTTGAAAAATCTAGTGTTCAATAAAAGGCAGTTAGTGCCTATGCTCATAAGATGTGCAGACACAATAGAGACCCATAAAGATTGTCTCCCAATAGTCATAAAAGTTAATATCCAGTTCAACAAGTTTACCATACCTAGTGTGCATGGGTGAAGAACAATCTACTCAGCTCTATCCCCAATTGGCTTACAAGAAAAATGTAAAGGTTTTTATCTCCATGAAATTGGGTGTTTCAGTCAGTTTCTATAATAATGCAATTATGGGATAGAAGGGGAAATTAAATTCAAATTTAAGCTTTATCACTACCCAAATGCCATTTTGATATTTATTTTATTAAACCACTTTTCTAAAAATTCTCATTTTTCATAAATATATAAACACTTTTGGCAAATTTCTATGTGCAGTATTTCTTTCTTTCCCTAGGATAAAGTTTTCCTACATTTGTATTAACTTGGGATAGGAAGGATTTTTTTCCATATTTATAAAATTATAACAAGTAAGAATATATGCAAACTCAAGCCAATGGCAAAGTGAGTTGCTGAGTTTCTGGCAAAATCATTATATGAGACCAGTAGCTGTCAGACTAGGCTCAGTAAACACCTAAGCATTCAGTAAGAACTTGGCATACCATTCAAAGCACTGCTTGTGGGTAGACCCAGCAGCTCATTAGATGTATGAAAGTACAATGGAATCAATGGATTGAAGGTCTATGTAAAGAAAACCAAATGTATATGTCATCTATGATAATGGAAACTCTGACAAAGTTGCATGACACTCTAATTTGCCAGTGTTCAGTGTATTAAAGGTTTTAAGACTATTAGAGAATGAAGTTTCAACCACCAGGCAGTCCTTTGGCATTAGTTCTGAAGAACACTGTATTTTAGGCAAATTGTCTCAAAAAATATTTTTAAAAGGTTTGTTTTAAATTTTATTTTAGAGATATTTTAAAAGAAACTTTGCTTTAGCCCTGTACAAAGAAAAGTTGTCATATTTATGTTGAAGACTTACAATAAAACATGGAATTTATAAAAGTAAAGGAGGCTCTGAAATATGTGTTGCTGTTGGCTACTACCTTTTAAAATTCCAACACCAACTCAAAGCATGCAGAAAATCCCATGAGTAATGATAGTAGCCTAAATGCCTGAACCATAAGTCTAATTGTTCAGCCATTTTACACTTTCTTTCTGAAGCTTAAATGATACAGTATGGTTTCTTCTAAATGTCATTTATTAAAATCTTTTAAAAGATTTTATGGGTTTATATATATATATATCTATTAAAATTTCCAGACCAATTACTTTTTTTCTGAATGCCCATAGAAAATTTGAAGTAAAAATTATTTTAAAATACTTCATGGTTGTTATTTTGAAAAAGAATAGAAAACAAGAGTTTTAAACATCAATGTAAAGGCCTGAGAAAAGAAAGTAATTGCTCATTCTTGGTAAATACTGGATAAGAAATGTAGAAAATTTAAGCTGATACAAGTCAAACCTAGAAATATAAATTTAGCAGTCATATGTCAAGCAAAGAATATTCAAACCTGTAGATAATTTTTATGAGTTTACTTGAGCCAAACTGATCACATTCCAAGAAAGAAGATTGCAAATGGTCAGGAGAATGACTGTTTTTGCAGTTCTTTTTATACATTTGGAATTAAGGCAAGTAAAAGGGAGATTATATGGAAGTGGGAAAAAGCATGGTAGGGAAATCTTTAAGATTGGATTATAAGATCATGTGCTCCCTTGAGGGTGGTCACAATTTTGAGTGGGTCTAAAAAAAGTACTTCTTGCATTTCAAAAGTCTATTAGATGCATCAGAACAGTGGACAGTGCTTGTTTAAGGCAAAGATAAACCTTTACTAGGGAAGTTATAGGTCGGAATTGTGATTAACCATCATGACCTGCCCAGTTAGAATTTAATATTAGATCACTCTGTCAGGTTACTTTTGGTTACTGCAGCTTTATTACAGAGCCCCTTTATCAATGCCACATAAATATGTAGTTAATTTTTATTAAAAAGTAGTTAAAAAATAAAGACAGACTTTCTTAGAGATATTAAGAAAATGGATTTTTTAAAAGGCTACCCAAGTAGCACTACAGTCAGAGGTAAGTCAACTGTCCCATGTTGGTGCCCAAAGTGTGTTCTACAAAGCAGTTTCACAAGATTCTAGTAGATATTATACCAAATGACTTCGAAAAATAGGACAGAAGGATTTCTCAGCCCTTAAATATGTTAATATGTGTTATGAATTTTCAACAGGAAGATACACAGTGCAACATTTTCTAAACTGATTTGACCATAGAAATTTCTAGACAGTGTATCTAGCAGAGCAGTGTCCCATGAAACTCTAGCAATGAATGTTAAGTTCTAAGTCCTAGATATCAGAGAGATGGACAGCAAGAAGGAGGGTAGGAATTGAGGAGACGGAATAGTTTTAAACTAGAAAGAAATGTTTGCAGGAAAGATCTTATCTGGTAGTGGATTAAATGGTAGCCCATCAAAAGATATGTTTGCCCAGAACTGTGACTGTGATCTTATTTGGAAAAAGGATTTTTGCAAAAGTAATTAAGGATCTCAAGATGAGCTCATCCTAGATTAAGGTGAGTACTATGTCCAATATTAAGTGTCTTTATAAGAAAAGAAATTGGGAGAACACATAGAGCAGAAGGTATTAGAAACTCAATGGAAAGAGACTAGAGTAACATGACTACAAGCCAAGGAACACCAAGGATTTCTGGCAGCCACCTGAAGCTAGGAGAGAAGCATGAAACAAATTATCTCTTAGACCCTGCAGAGGGAACCAACCTTACAGACATCTTGATTTCAAACTTCTTCAAAACTGTGAAAGAATACATTTATGTTGTCTTAAGCTAACCAGTGTATGGTAATTTGTTACAAGAGCCTTGGAAACTAAAATGCCTATATTAAAAAAAAAAGATACAGTAACAGAGGAGAGAGAGAGAATATAAAGAGGGAGAAAGGACAAAATTGAGACAGAGTTAGATAAAGGAAAAGGAAGATGAAAATTAACTGTTAGGGAAAGAAAAGAAATGAGGATTGCAGAGTCATTAGGTATTATCAGAATCTCTTTGAGGAAATCAGTAAAGAACAAACAAGGAAGAGTATTATCTAGAAGTTGGTAATACATATTTTCATAACAAATTTGCTGCTCTTCATTAATTCTCTGAAGTGTACACCAACTATTTACCCTACATTGTAACTCTACTAAGATAGTAAGAGAAGAAAAGAAACTTTTCTTTTCCCTTTCTGTCTCTCCATCCCTCTTCCCTATATTAGACCTTCAGGAAGAAAAAGAAAATCTCAACCATGTGTTTATTACCTGAGTAACATATCAGGTTGAGATTAGCTACTCATGGACTATGCTTCTCTAAAAACATTCTATTATTAAAATAACCAAATATGATACATTTAATTATGATTAATTTAAAAATCACTTTCAAAGCACACAAAAGAAATAAACATTCATGTACCTGTTTAATTTTTCCTACCAAGACCAATTTATATAATATATGTAAGATAAAACTGGGCTTTTAAAATTATAAAAAATGGCATTCTCAAAATTGTTACTTTGAAAACACATTAAAGTAAAAATATTAAAATCATTCTTCCCAAATTTTTTATATGTAAACAAAAATAAAAATGGTATAAATATAAATATTTTTGGAGCCACATGACTTCCAAAATAGTTTGGATTTAATGTCTCTACACTTATTCTTTACAAAGAGGGAATGGAATAGACCAGTGCCACCAGCTGATGGTCAAATATTTTACATTTTCTCATAGAACTGACAATAGTAAGAAACAACTTTTTAAACATATGTTTATGATTATTTTTATATTATAAGAGTTAAAATGTTCACTACAAAGATATCAGAAACATAAAAGTAGAGACAAAGTATAGAAATCACCTATTATTTCATTACTATTAGCCACTATTGACATCATGATCTATTTCTGTCCTTCTACTGATATTATTAGAAATATAATTTAGATCCTTTTTGAACCTAGCATAATTCTATAAACACTTCCTATGCATTAAGAACTCCTTAAAAGCCCTGGGGTTCAGTTGGTTGGGTGTCGTCCTGTGCACCAAAAGTTTGCTGGTTCAATTCCTGGTCAGGGCATATGCCTGCGTTTCAGGCTCAATCCCGGTAGGGGGCATGCAGCAGGCAGCTGACTGATGCTTCTCCCTCTCTCTCTTCCCCTCCCTTCCTCTCTCTAAAAATCTATTTAAATAAAAGAATTCCTTAAAAAGCCATAATAAATAGCTATGTAGTAGTCCATCTTATGATTAATACATAAAGCCCTCAAGCACATCGATAATGCTAACATTTGGGATCTCTCAGGTGGAACTAAATGAAATTACAGTCAGTGTGTATGAACTGTTTTAAGGTTACTAATTTGTATTGTCAAAATGATTTCCAAAATAGTATCAGTGTTAACATCCATAGGACTCTGTGAAAGCATGACTCACTACAACCTTGCCAACACTAGAGAACTCATCATTTTCTAATGTTTGAAAATTAAATTCCACCATGTCTTTAATTCTTTTGTTAGTAATGATGACTTTTTAAAAAATTATAATAAATTTGCATTTCTTCTCTAGCAAATTGTTTCTTTACATACATAATAATAGATTTTGTGAGTTATAAAATAAATCAAAGAGAAGCTATGTTTTATCACACTATGCATATTTTTCTGCCTTATTTTCTTTTCAGATTTGTTTTTTCCTTTTGAAACTCAAAGCCAAAATCTAAGCAGTATCCTCTAATTTATCTTTTTCACCTCATTGTAGCTCCCCCTTTCCATCAATGAAAACCCCAACCCATATGAAATTGGTCCAAATCCTTCTAAAAAACATGATGCTCATAACAAACAAGTGTTCAAATAAGGCAGGTTGTTATATTACATTGATTTTCAACTTTTTTCATCTCATGATACACATGAGCTAATTACTAAAATTCTGTAGCACAGGAAAAAAATATATTATATTTTTTTGCCTATCTGACAAAAAAATGCATAATTTTGATTCATTCACACTGGACTATTGTTATGTAGACTGTTGTTATTTTTTATTTGACATTCTAAGAAAAAAGAGGTCAGTGACCATGACTAAATAGTCAGGTATTGCACGTTTTAAAAATTATTGTGGCACACCAGTGTGCAGTGGCACACTGGTTGAAAAGCACTGTTATATTCTTATGTATAAAGGAAATTATTCACAAAATAGTGGTCCAGAATTATAGCTTACAAAAATTTATCAGGCTATATAATATTATCACAAGCTCATTTCACAATTGAGGTTCCTTGTAGTGGAATATACACCATGACATAATGTAAATCAGGTAACTCCACCCATCACCCCCGCCCCCTTACCTGTGCTGATTATCTTCCATTTCCTCCTCCATATTCTTTCTCCATTTTGCTCTGTGGTTCCAAGAGGCTGACTTGTATGGACAGCATCACAGATTTCCATGTTCTCTGGCTTCTTATTGGATTCAGACAATGAATAGCCCAGTCAGGTGATTGGGAGAGAGGAAGGTAAGTGAGGGTATTTATTCCCATGGATATATATTCCACAAAGTGATTCTACCTCTCAAGATTTCCATTTATACATAACTCTATCCTTCTGGATTCCTCCCTTATTCCTTCCCAAGTAGAAGTGATAAAGTTCCCCCACAATTTCTACTCCTGGTTATGACTTATCTCTGTGGTTTCCCCTAGATCAGCCGTGGGCAAACTACGGCCCGCGGGCCGGATCCGGCCTGTTTGAAATGAATAAAACTAAAAAAAAAAAAGACCGTACCCTTTTATGTAATGATGTTTACTTTGAATTTATATTAGTTCACACAAACACTCCATGCATGCTTTTGTTCCGGCCCTCCGGTCCAGTTTAAGAACCCATTGTGGCCCTCGAGTCAAAAAGTTTGCCCACCCCTGCCCTAGATCCTTGTGAGTAAAGTCTCCATAATGTATTCTAATTTGCCTCTGTGCTATACTTTCAAGTTGGGACCTTACTGCTTCATCTCCTGAGGTAGATAGTAAATAGCAGGAACAATAATGAATTGTCTTCTAAAACTAAAGTAAGTTTCTTATGTGAGACTTCATTATACTTAAGTTAATACTTCTAACTTCAAACTCACTGGCCTTCTCTAACTTCAAATATATGGGCAACTAGAAGCAGATCCTAAAGTTATCCTTTGTTAGATGAGTATCTCATGACCATGGCATAATATAGAAATTTTTTTGAAGATAGATTTAGTGTAAGTTCTAGATAGACCAACAGAAGCCAAAAGAATTACCAGTTTTATAAGAAGTACTATAAAGGAAACATACCCAAAATAAAAAATATGACATTACCATAAAAAAGAAACAGAAAAAAATTACAGGTTTTATATGTCACTAAAGGGAAAATTGTTATTTATTTATGGCTGCCAAAGGTTACCTAGAAATTTTTCTACATACTTAACATTAGATGTGTAATATGGGATTTTATTGTAATTAAAGTTTCTTAACATAGATTTGTGTTTGACCCCTATTTTCTGTTGCTTAAATTGCTTAACATAACTGTACATCTGTCCCAAGTCTTAGATATCTCAAATGCTGCCGTGAAATGTGGTATATACCACTAGCAATGCTCCATGAAACATTTTTTTAGGGAAAGTCATGAAAATTTTCACAGATAAAGGTACCACAGTTTGAATTATTCTTGCCACACACACCTCTTTTTAAAGATAAATAGCCCTTCACCAGTTAAGACTACAATTTAAAGTCCTCAAATCATGCAAAAAGGTGACAAACTTGTCCTTATGCACCACAAGTCCACTGTCAGTTGGTAATCACAGATTGTCATCACCCAAGTTCTCCTCAGAATTTATTCTCTAGGTTATTGAGAAATCAGCTGAGAGATATATTGAGAAAATATCATTTATAGTTATTCTAAAAGTTTCAAAATCATGCTAACTTAATTCCACTTTCAAAAATAAGTTGGACTTATTTTTCATTCATTCAGTTACTAACCAATATTTACTGAGTGCCTATCTGTGCAAAGTAGTCTTCTAGGCATAAAGTCAGAATGAGTAGAAGGCCAAATAAACACAATTTTTAGGGAGTTTTTACCTCCTATTTGTTTTCCAGATAGACTTTAGAAATATTTTTTTAAATATATTTTATTGATTTTTTACAGAGAGGAAGGGAGAGGGATAGAGAGTTAGAAACATCGATCAGCTGCCTCCTGCAAACTCCCTACTGGGGATGTGCCCACAACCAAGGTACATGCCCTTGACCGGAATCGAACCTGGGACCCTTCAGTCCGCAGGCCAACGCTCTATCCACTGAGCCAAACCAGTTAGGGCTAGAAATATTTTTATACTAGTATAAGAGTAGACAGACAGTTATGATAATAAACAAATCATAAGTAGCACAGGAACAAATTATTTTATATGTAAAAATTTTATGAATGATAAGGATGTCATCACAAAATCACAGAGAAGAAAAAATTATAGAGCAAGTGGAGGTGGAATAATTGGTTAGTAATTGATTGGAAAAAAATACTACCTCTTCAACTCAACAGCATGCAGTAATACAGAAAGTATGTTCCTAAATCAAGCTAGAAAAATCAAAAGATATCACAATAGTAATCAACTCTCCTTAAGGAGTTTTACAAAGTTGATGAAAAAAATATTGTTTAAAAAAAGAAAAACAAATAGAAGTAACTTGGAGTGGTAAACACACACTACAATATACAGATGATGTATTGTAGAACTGTATACTGTCTACCTGAAACCTATATAATGTTATTAACCAGTGTCACCCCATAAATTCAATTAAAAAAAGATTTGACTTGATATAAATGTGAACACTTCTTTGCAAAGCAAAAAATACTATCAAAATTACAAGATAAAAATAACAGATAGCAAATGTTTTTATAGCAAGTATTTACATTTTTCTCACATAAATGAACTACAAGTTGATGAGAGAAATTACTAAGACTAAAAGTCTAACTGTAAAATGACAATAACAAATAACTTGCAAAAAATTAACTGTATATATTATTACTAGTAGCCCAGTGCACGAAATTTGTGCACATTAAAAGGGAATTAATTGCCCTAACCCAGTGGTTGGCAAACTTCGGCTTGCGAGCCACATGCGGTTCTTTGGCCCCTTGAGTATGGCCACAAAGTTTCAATCACACTGTCCGTGCATGCCCGCACATGGTATTTTGTGGAAAGCCACACTCAAGGGGCCTCAGTTTGCCGACCACTGCCCTAACCGGTTTGGCTCAGTAGATAGAGCATCGGCCTGCGGACTCAAGGGTCCCAGGTTCAATTCCAGTCAAGGGCATGTACCTTGGTTGCAGGAACATCCCCAGTGGGGAGTGAGCAGGAGGCAGCTGATCGATGTTTCTCTCTCATCGATGTTTCTAACTCTTTATCCCTCTCCCTTCCTCTCTGTAAAAAATCAATAAAATAGAGAGACCAAGATGGCGGCATAGGTAAACACCGCAGACTGCTGCCGCAAACAACCACTTCAAAAATACAACTAAAAGACGGAACGGACATCACCCAGAACCACAGGAAGGCTGGCTGAGGAGAGACTCTTCAACTAGAAGGAAAAATAACAGCACACCGAGGCTCAGAGGAGGCGCAGTGTGGAAAAAACTCAGGTGCGGAGGTGCGCGCGCAAAGCGGGCTGGTGGCTGAGAGCGCGGTTGTCGTTTTCGGTCAGGGGGGAGTCTCAGACTCTGAGCTCCAGATACGGGCGAATCGCTGGGGACTCGGACCCAAACGGGAGAAGCGGGAGTGTCTGGCATCAGTTGGAAGGCAGCTTTCCCTCCGAGGTTTGCAGCGGTTCCGGGGGTTCTGAGAAGCAGAGCCTCTGGGAACAGGACTGAGGGCACCATAACGGCTCCCTCCGCCCGCCCTGTTGAGCCCGCCCCGCCCAAGCCCTGCGCAGAGCCATTTGCCGGATCGCCTCAGGCAAAGGCTAGATTAGCACCTCCCCAGAGGACAGAAGTTTTCCGCGGCAGACACAGCTGATTCACACAGCCAGTCGGCCTGGTGGTCAAATCCCTCTAGTATTAACTACAACAATCAAGGCTCAACTAGAACAAGACTGCGCACAAAGACCACTAGAGGGTGCACCAAGAAAGCATAAAAAATGCGGAGACAAAAAAACATGACAGAAATGGAGGATATAGAGCTAAAAATCGCAATTTTGAGGGCTTGCAAAAATGTGCTAGAAGCTGTCAATAAACTTGAGGAGAGAGTCACGAAAACTAATGAGACCCTCGATGCTATGATAAAGAACCAACTAGAAATTAAGCATACACGGACTGAAATAAAGAATATTATACAGACACCCAATAGCAGACCAGAGGAGCGCAAGAATCAAGCCAAAGATTTGAAATGCGAAGAAGCAAAAAACACCCAACCGGAAAAGCAAAATGAAAAAAGAATCCGAAAATACGAAGATAGTGTAAGGAGCCTCTGGGACAGCTTCAAGCGTACAAACATCAGAATAATTGGGGTGCCAGAAGATGAGAGACAGCAAGATATTGAAAACCTATTTGAAGAAATAATGGCAGAAAACTTCCCCCACCTGGTGAAAGAAATGGACTTACAGGTCCAAGAAGCGCAGAGAACCCCAAACAAAAGGAATCCAAAGAGGACCACACCAAGACACATCATAATTAAAATGCCAAGAGCAAAAGACAAAGAGAGAATCTTAAAAGCAGCAAGAGAAAGAGACTCAATTACCTACAAGGGAATACCCATACGACTGTCAGCTGATTTCTCAACAGAAACTTGGCAGGCCAGAAGGGAATGGCAAGAAATATTCAAAGTGCTGAATACCAAGAACCTACAACCAAGAATACTTTATCCAGCAAAGCTATCATTCAGAATTGAAGGTCAGATAAAGAGCTTCACAGATAAGGAAAAGCTAAAGGAGTTCATCACCACTAAACCAGTATTATACGAAATGCTGAAAGGTATCCTTTAAGAAGAGGAAGAAGAAAAAGGTAAAGATACAAATTGTGAACAACAAACATGCATCTATCAACAAGTGAATCTAAGAATCAAGTGAATAAATAATCTGATGTACAGAATGAACTGGTGATTATAATGAATCAGGGACATAGAAAGGGAATGGACTGACTATTCTTGGGGGGGAAAGGGAAATGGGAGATGCAGGAAGAGACTGGACAAAAATCGTGCACCTATGGATGAGGACAGTGGGTGGGGAGTGAGGGCGGAGGGTGGGGCGGGAACTGGGAGGAGGGGAGTGCATTTATCATTCTTCTAAATTTAACTTTGCACAAGTAACCCATGTAAAAAATCTATATTTTTCAAAACTTGTAAATAAAAATAACCTTAACTAAATAAATAAATAAATAAATAAAGTGTACAGTTCTATGTTGCTTAGAGGTCACAGGGTTAACTATGCTACCACAATCTATCCCACTATTATCAGAGCTAAGTTTGATCACCTGGTTACAGTGATGACCACAAGAGAAGACAGACATTTTAATTTCACAAAGATTTATTGAGCTCAATGAGCCTAACCCTGCATGGGGCACTAGACTCAGAAAGATAGTAGGACTGAGCATTTAAGTGCAGCCCCAGTGGAGTGCTGTGGATCAAAGTTAAATCCCTTGGAGAAAGTGGGTGCTGGGGAAGTGGAGCTCCCACAAGACAGACTTAATTTGTGAGGTCTTAAAAATCATGGGAAAGCAAGTGGGCATCCAGCACGCCTTTCCTCTCCCTTCCATATACCTGTGTCTTGTTCTCTGCCCCACTGCTCATCTCTTCTAGCCTCTAACACTGTGGTTCTTTGTTTGTTCAGAACAATTTTGCAGACAATCTCAGGAAATCTGAAGACCTGATGAGGGAATAAGAGGAAACCAGTGTTTGCTGAGCATCAACCCCATGCCAGGCCCCAGCATGGGCTTTGCTCAGGTTACCTTGTTTAATCCTCACAATCACCCTGTGAGTTGGGTATTTTATAGAAGAGCAAACAAGTCTGCAGAGATTAAGTAATGTACCCAACGTTACACAGCAGGGGTTTTTTGTACATGAGACTTAAGTCTAAATATCAGTTTTGAGGAAGATGGCAAGGTTTTTCCTGTTCCCCCACACCCTCAGTCCCTATTCTTGGTCCTCCTAGGGGTCTTCAGTCCCTGGAACCCTTCTTTATTTCTCCTAGTCTCACAGCCCACAGTGGCCTCTCTTCCTTCTCTACACAGCCTGAATTCAAGGTTGGTCACGTGGACCCTCATCAACATTGAGCCAGGCAGGCCATCTCTACTGATAGGGTTCTGGACTCTGGTCCTGATTACTTGGATTCACCTGAGGTCAGTACATAAACAATGCACAGTTCCAGGAAATGCCATCAGTACTGGAATCTATGTGAACGGTGCTTCCTGACATTGTGCAGCACATAGCATAACACCTGAATGCCAGGTCCCAGCTGAGGTTTCTTCCTTCCTTCCTTCCTTCCTTCCTTCCTTCCTTCCTTCCTTCCTTCCTTCCTCCCTCTCTCCCTCCCTCCCTCCCTCTCTTCCTGACTTCTTTTTTTAGTATGGAACTAGCAAACAAGATCTGGACAAGGGATATGTGAGATCAGGGTTATAGTCAATGCAATTAGACCTGGCTACCCGATGAATCCTTGTTCCTTATGGAGGTACTAGAGGCCCGATGCACAAAAATTTGTGC
>NW_005369142.1:308256-314941 GCF_000412655.1 Myotis brandtii
ACTCAGGTTCACCCTTGGCTGTGCTGGCACTGCACACTTCATAAAGATATGCCTCCACGCTCCCAGGGTGGGTTCCTGCCTCAAACCCTGCCCTTACAGGAAACAGGTCTGGGGAAACAGCTTTGGGGAGGGCACAGCCATTGCCAAGACAACCCCTGCAGGACTGACTTCCTTCCGCTTGGTTGCGGTGGTTCTGGACGTGATGAACACCACCCAGGGTTTTTATAAAAGTAGATTATTATTATTATTGGAAAATACTTTGCTGAAGACAGTGATTTGGCAACATGTATCAAAATGATAAAATATCCACTAACCTTATAAACTTATTTCAATAAAATAATGTTAATACAAAGACTCATAGACATTATCTGCAGAAATTTGAAAACTGTCTAAATGATCATGGATACAGGAATAGATAAGTAAACTATGGAACCTGCACTCAATAATTATCCAACTATTTTGCAGGTTGGTTTAGGACAGTGATGGCGACACGTGAACTCATTTTTTTGGTTGATTTTTCTTTCTTAAATGGCATTTAAATATATAAAATAAATATCAAAAATATAAGTCTTTGTTTTACTATGGTTGCAAATATCAAAAAATTTCTATATGTGACACGGCACCAGAGTTAAGTTAGGGTTTTTCAAAATGCTGACACGCCAAGCTCATCACTGGTTTAGGAAGTCTATATAATGACATGGAAAGCAATTATGACTAATTGACAGAAGCTACTTAACACTTATGTAAGTAACATGATTGAAGTTATGTGAAGAATAAATTTTTCATAGAAAAGACTTTCAAGCAGTAATCACTTATTTAGCCAAGACCAGTGTATGATTCATATATAGATTTTCCTAATTTCTATTTTTTTCTAAGCACTTAGTATTTGAATTATGAAACATTTCAAATAAATACATCAAATAAATATTTGGCAGCCTTGTCCATCTAAATTCCTCTTGGAACAATAAGTCTAAAAAATATACTGTCTTTAAACAGAACTGTCAAAGCATAAAATTATATGAATTGATTGATGTGTAGTAATCAACATTACACTCCATCATAATCATAAATAGTGCAGTACTTCTGGTTTTATTATTTGAATGCCTCATAATGTGAATCTTTTTCTGTTAAAACTTATGATTGAACACTAAAGTTTAATAATATTTTTGGGAAAAGCATACATGTGTTATTTAGTTTTTCACTTTAAATGATAATAATAGGAAAACTGTCCACTTAAATATTAGAAAATAATAGCAGATGAATCATTGCCAAATAGATTCTCCATACAGTGAAATCCCTTTTCATTTTGGTGATGGTTTATTTTGCTGTGCAGAAAATTTTTATTTTGATGTAGTCCCAATTGTTTATTTTCTCCTTAGTTTCCTTTGCCCTAGGAGATGTATCTGTAAATATATTTCTACAAGAGATATCTGAGATTTTGCTGCCTGTGGTTTCTTCTAAGATTTTTATGGTTTCATGACTTACATTTAAGTATTTTATCCATGTTGAGTTTATTCTTGTGCATGGTGTAAGTTGGTGTCTAGTTTCAATTTTTTTGCATGTACCTGTCCAGTTTTCCCAACACCATTTATTGAAGACACTGTCTTGACTGCTTTGTGTGATCTTGCATCCTTTGTCAAGTATTAATTTAGCATAATGGCTTGGGTCAGTTTCAGGGTACTTTGTTCTGTTCCTTTGATCTATATACATTCTTGGGAGAGTACCAGGTTGTTTAATTACAGTGGCTTTTGGTCTGAGGTGGGTCTCTTGTAAACAGCATATAAATGGGTCATGCTTTTGTATCCCTTCAGCTACCCTATGTCTTTTGATTAGAGCATTTAATCCATTTACTTTTAAGGTTGTTATTGATAGGAACTTATTTATTCCCATTTTAATTCTGTATGCCTAGGTTTCTCTATTTCTCTCATTACAGCAGTCCCTTTACCATTTCATGCAGTGCTGGTTTAATGGTAATAAACTCTGTTAGCCCTTTTTCTTTTGTATGGGAAGCTCTTTATTTAACCATCCATTTTGAATGATAGCCTTGTTGGATATAGTAATCTTGGTTTCAGATCCTTGCATTTCATTTACCTTAAATACTTCATGCCATTCTCTTCTGGTATGTAGAGTTTCTAAAGAGAAATCAGCTGGCAACCTTATGGAAGCTCCTTTGTTGGTAACAAATTTCATTTCTCTTACTGCCTTTAAGATTCTCTTTTTGTCTTTAATGTTTATTAGGATGTGTCTGGGCATGGGCCTGTTTGGTTTTTGTTGCTTGGGACTCTCTGTGCCTCTTGAACGTGTGTGACTTTTCCCTTCACCAGGTTAGGGAAGTTTTCTGCCATTATTTCTTCAAACACTTTCTCTAGCTCTCTGCTCACTTTCTTATCCTTCTGATACTCCTATTATGCAAATATGGTTATGTTTTATTTGTTCCACAGCTCCCTTCTGTTTTTTTAATTTTGTTGTTGTTGTTGTTGTCGTTCCTCTGATTGAGTGATTTTTTTCTACCCTGTCTTCTAATTCACTGATCCAAACCTTGGAGTCCCCTAATTCGCTGTGTATTCCTTCCAATGTATTCATTATTAGTGCTCTGTCATTATTTATTTCAGACTGATCTTTTTTCATAGTTACTCTTCCTTTACTCATGCTGTTGATCATCTTTTCCATCATTATTCTGAACTCTATATCTGATAAATTTATTATCTCCCTTTTGTTTAGCTCTTCTGGAGAATTATCTTATGCTTTCATTTGGTGGTTGTGGTGTGTTTTGTTTTGTTTTATCTCCCCATGTTGGCTTCATGTTTGGGTTTGTGTCTATGTATTAGGCAGATCTGTTACGACTCCCAATCTCTAGTGCAGGACAATGTCATACTCTGTTTCTGACTGGCCCTGAGAACCCTGTTTGGAGCTATCAGCATTCCACAATTTTTTACTCCCTCTGCTATGGCTTGGTGTCTTTGGCAAGGACTAAGATGTACACCAGGGTCTGTTTTCCCTAGCCCTTGGCCCAATAGAAGATCAGGCCTCTCAAAGCCTCTAGAGATCTGCTTCTGCCTGCAGTCCAATTGACACTCAGTCTTGATTAGCCTCAGGCTGTCCACCACAGGTTGAGGCAAGAGGTATTCCAATGGGGTGGAGCAACTTCCTTCCCCTCAGGCCAAAATCAACTTGATCTCAAAGGTTCACCAGAGAAGGATGTCCTCCACAGAGTGAGGGAATGACTCAGCACATTGAGCCAGGGTGGCTACCTTCTGAGCTCTGGAATCTCCTCAAATAGCTCCAGTCCATTCTGCTTTCCAGAGGGAGCCCAAGTGAATGGCTGCACATGAAATTTTGTGCATTGGGCCTTTAAAAGAGTGACTGCATTTCCAGCCATCTTTCCCTAGTAGACAGCAACCCTGCTGAATTTCACAGCCAGATGTTATGTGGGCACCTTTCTCAGTTCTGGTGTTCTGGCTTGGGGACCCCACAGTGGGAACACCACACAGCTGAGATATCCCTCCAGAACTTTAGCTGCTTTCTGTAGGAGCCCAGACAGCCTTTTTGCACCTCTGAAATTCCTACCAGTCTCTATGCAGTCTCCACTTTCCACCCGTGGTTATCAGGGTTCTCTCCAGCTGGCATTCAGTTGATTTTTCAGGGTGTTTTTCTGTATTTTAGTTGTATTTCCAGCTTGTTCCTGGGAGAGTGTCAGTGTAGCTTCCACTTACTCTTCCACATTTTGGAATATCTCTCTTAATCTTTAACTTTTGCCATTTAATTATGATATGTCTTGGTGTGGGCCTCTTTGGGTTCATCTTTTTGGGGGTTATCTGTACTTTCTTGACTTGGATATTTATTTTCTTCACCAGGTTAGGAAAGTTTTTAATAATTATATTTCTTTAAGTAAGTTTTCAATTCCTTGCTCTCTCTCTTCTCCTTCCAGCATCCTCATGATGTGAATGTTGATCATGTGTTCTTCATTTCTAGTTAGTTCTTTTTTATGTTTTCTATCTCCAATTTATGTTTTCTATTTTTGTTGAAGTACTCACTAAGTTTATCTACTATTCCTCTAAATTTATTGAGCATCTTTATAACCATTGTTTTGAACTCTGCATCTGATAGAATGCTTGTCTCCTTTGTGTTTAGTTCTTTTCTGGAGTTTTGTTCTATTCTTTCATTTGGAACATGTTTATTTGTCTCCTCATTTAGGCTGCCTCCCTGTGTTTGTTTCTATGTATTAAGTAGAGCTTCTATGTCTCCCAGTCTTGGTAGAGTAGCCTTATGTAGTAGGTGTCCTGTAGGGCCCTGTGGCACAGTCTCCCTGTGTGGGGAACCGATTAAGGGTTAAGCTTCGGACTGACCTGTTGGCAGAGTCACGAACAAGTCCCAGCTTGGAGGGCTCAGTCCTCTTAGGCTTGGCCTTATAACACTCCCCAGATCTTATCTGGGAGGTTAATGGGCTGAGGGAAGTGCAGGAAGTGTAACTATGTTCAAAACAAGTGAAAATCACAAGAACAGTGTAACTATGGTAACCACTACCTTGTTTACCTTGTTTATAAAAGGTTGGTGTGGACTGAGCACTGCTGGAAGTCCTTCCTCTTGAGTTGGACTTACCCGCCTGGCCCCCCAATATTCCCAAATTATCTCTTGTCTTTTCTCTTTCATTTGTGTGTGGCTCCTCTTCCAGATCCTGAACCCTGAACCACGCGGGACATGGAGGGAAACAAGGTAGGAAAATTCACCGTAAAGGTGGGGGGTTATTTCACCGCACACAAAAGCCCACTATCAGCTGCAGAAGTCCGGATCTGTAAGTGGGGTGGCAACGTTTTTCTTAACCAGGCTAACGGGGCAGGATTCGGCTTTAAAAAAGTAGATTCGGCTTTAAAAAAAAAAAAGTAAGAAACTTTATTATAGACTTTTGATTTGCATGCTTAAGGAGTTAAAATTTTAGAAGGTAATCTCTTATAGTTTTTGCATGTTATTATAGAACATAACCCTTGGTTTCTTGAAAAAGGTACATTAGATCTTGAATGCTTGCCAAAAAGTTAGTCAGAACTTGTAAAAAGCTCAGCAGCAGGAAAAAACTTTCAAAAAAACCCTGTTTTTCCATGGGGAACACAATATTGCATTTGCTAGAGCCTTTTAGAGTGGCTGAGGAGGAGCCTCCTCGACTGGTTCCCTCCACTCCTCCTAGAGAGGAGCGGGAAGAAAAATTGGAGGAATGGCCTTCATGGCCCCCTCCACCTCCAACTTCATGTCCTAATCCTGAAATGATTAATTCGCCGTTAATAGAATCACCTGTGCAAAAAGCCATCAGAGAAGGATTTAAGGACATGCCAGTGGAAGAAAGGCTTGCATTTCCTATCATACAGATAGCTGACCCACAGCTCCCAAATCAGATAACAAGACACCATGGAAAAAATTGACTTTAAAATGATAAAGGCCTTACGTGAAAGTGTAGCTCAAAATGGTCCAACGGCTCCTTTTACAGGAGAAATTATGAATAATATTTCTGAAGCATTCTTAATTCCTCACGATTGGTATTCTCTAGCTCGTGCAACTCTGGATGGGGTAGATTATTTACTATGGAAGGGAGAATTTTTGGAGAAATGCCAGGAGCAAGCCCATACAAACCGCGGGCTGAATGCTCAAATAACTTATGAAATGCTAGCAGGACTGGGACAATATAATGACGTGCAAAATCAGTTAAATTATGTGCAACTGGCATATGAGCAAATTAGAGTTTGTGGAAGGAAAGCTTGGTGGGCTTTACCAGCAAAAGGGTACTCTGAGGGAGCTTTTAGTAAATGTATGCAGGGGCCTTTAGAATCATTTTCTGATTTTGTGGCTCATCTCACTCGAGCAGTGAGACGACAGATTCAACATGAGATAGCAGGAGACATTTTAATTCAGCAATTAGCTTATGAAAATGCCAATGATGATTGTAAGAAATGCCTGATGCCTCTGAGAAAAGGTAGTACCATTACAGAAATGATTCGAGCATGTCAGAATGTGGGGTCAGGCACTTTTCAAGCTAATTTACTCACTGCCGCTGTAACCATAGAAAATAAAAAGTGTTATAACTGTGGAAAAACAGGACATTTTAGAAAAGAATGTAGGCAACTAAGAAGGACACAAGGAGGCGCTCTAGGGAAAGGCGAGAACATCCCGCCTCCTGAGCTCGCTGTAACCATAAAAAATAACAAGTGTTATAACTGTGGAAAAACAGGACATTTTAGAAAAGAATGTAGGCAACTAAGAAGGACACAAGGTGGCGCTCTAGGGAAAGGCGTGAACATCCCACCTCCTGAGCCGATCAACACAGATCCAACTTCTTGGTGTCCTAGGTGCCAGAAGGGCTACTATTGGGCCAGCCATTGTAAATCGAGATTCCATAAAAATGGGCAGCCATTAAATCAAGACACAGGGTATGGCCAACTGCAGGGAAACAGCCAGAGGGGCTGTCCCCAGCCCTGTCATTAAAAGGGGATATCTACCCTGCAAAACCCACAGTGGACTCTCTGATTCGGACCACTCCAGGGAGCGCAGGCCTAGATCTTAACAGTACTATAGCGGTCACTTTGACCCCCGATATGGCTCGGCAAGCTGTTCCTACAGGAATCTGGGGACCTGTGCCACCGGGAACTTTAGGATTAATTTTAGGGAGAAGTGGAAACACTCTGAAAGGATTAACTGTTTT
>NW_005369142.1:315513-331440 GCF_000412655.1 Myotis brandtii
CCTATATTTATTATACCTAAGAAGGTGGCAGGGAAATGGCGATTGTTACATGATCTTAGAGCAGTTAATGCTACTAAGCATACCATGGGAGCTTTGCAACCTGGACTCCCAGCGCCTTCGCAAATCCCTCTTGATTGGTCTCTTATAGTAGTAGATCTTAAGGATTGTTTTTTCACCATTCCCTTGGCACCTCAGGATAAACAAAGATTTGCCTTTTCAGTGCCATCTGTTAATAATATAGAACCCATGAAAAGATACCAATGGAAGGTTTTGCCTCGGGGAATGGCCAATAGCCCTACCTTGTGCCAAAGGTATGTGGCTCAAGCTGTTCAGCCTTTAAGGGACAGATATTCCTGATGTTACATTATTCATTACATGGATGACTTGCTCTTAGCAAGTCCACGGGAAGAGCTGACTTTGGAAATGTTTTTCCAATTAGAAAAGGAGCTCCATAAAGGGGGCTTAAAAATTGCTCCAGAAAAGGTACAGAAAGAGACACCTTTTAAATATCTGGGAACCATAATTGAAAACCAATGCATTAGGCCGCAAAAGGTGGAACTAAGAAAAGATTGCCTTAAAACATTAAATGACTTTCAGAAATTATTAGGGGACGTTAACTGGTTAAGACCTTACCTAAAAATCTCTACTGGAGAAATGACAAATTTATTTAATATACTTAGGGGTGACTCTAACCTTTCCTTACCCAGAACACTAACAAATGAAGCCAGAAAGGAGTTGCTAAGAATTGAGCAGGTGATATCCTCAGCCCAAGTAGCACGGGAACAGCCTGAATTGCCTTTATTGGGACAGATTAACCATACTACAAATAGACCCACTGGAGTCATTTTCCAAAATAAAGACTCTCCTGCTATTATTGAATGGGTCCACCTAGGGCATCAGTCATCTAAAACTGCTATTACTTATGTAGAACTGATAGCAAGGTGGGAGTAGAAGGATCATACCTCAACATAATAAAAGCCATATATGACAAACCCACAGCCAACATCATACTCAATGGACAAAAACTAACACCATTTCCCCTAAAAACAGGAACAAGACAGGGATGCCCACTCTCACCACTCCTGTTCGACATAGTACTGGAAGTATTAGCCATTGCAATTAGACAAGAAGAAGAAATAAAAGGCATCCAAATTGGAAAAGAGGAAGTAAAACTGTCCTTATTTGCAGATGACATGATATTATACTTAAAAAACCCTAAAGACTCCATCAAAAAACTATTAGACTTAATAAAAGAATTCGGCAATGTAGCAGGATACAGAATTAACGCCAAGAAATCTATGGCATTTCTATACACCAATAGTGAACTTGCAGAAAGAGAGACTAAAAAAGCAATCCCATTTACCATCGCACCAAAAAAATTAAGCTACCTAGGAATAAACTTAACTAAAGAGGTAAAAGACCTCTACTCAGAAAACTACAGGACGTTGAAAAAAGAGATAGAGGAAGACATAAAGAGATGGAAGAACATACCATGTTCTTGGATTGGTAGAATCAACATCATTAAAATGTCCATACTACCCAAAGCAATCTATAAATTCAACGCACTTCCCATTAAAATACCAACGGCATACTTCACAGATCTAGAACGAACTCTCCAAAAATTCATCTGGAATAAAAAAAGACCCCGAATAGCTGCAGCAATCCTGAGAAAGAACAAAGTAGGTGGGATCTCAATACCAGATATCAAGCTGTATTACAAAGCCACTGTTCTCAAAACTGCCTGGTACTGGCACAAGAACAGACATATAGATCAATGGAATAGAATAGAGAGCCCAGAAATCAGCCCCAACCAATACGCTCAATTAATATTTGACAAAGGAGGAAAGAACATTCAATGGAGCCAAGATAGTCTCTTCAATAAATGGTGTTGGGAAAATTGGACAGATATATGCAAGAAAATGAAACTAGACCACCAACTTACACCATACACAAGAATAAACTCAAAATGGATAAAGGACTTAAATGTACGACAGGAAACCATAAAAATTCTAGAAGAATCCAAAGGCAACAAAATCTCAGACATATGCCAAAGCAATTTCTTCACTGATACAGCTCCTAGGGCAGTTGAAACTAAAGAGAAAATGAACAAATGGGACTACATCAAAATAAAAAGTTTCTGCACAGCAAAAGAAACCATCAACAAAACAACAAGAAAGCCCACTACATGGGAGAACATATTTGCCAACATTATATCTGATAAGGGCCTAATCTCCAAAATTTATAGGGAACTCATACAACTTAACAAAAGGAAGATAAACAATCCAATCAAAAAATGGGCAAAGGATCTAAATAGACACCTTTCAAAAGAGGACATTCAGAAAGCCAAGAGACATATGAAAACATGCTCAAAGTCACTAATCATCCGAGAGATGCAAATCAAAACAACAATGAGGTACCATCTCACACCTGTCAGAATGGCTATCATCAACAAATCAACAAACGACAAGTGCTGGAGAGGTTGTGGAGAAAAAGGAACACTTCTGCACTGCTGGTGGGAATGCAGACTGGTGCAGCCACTATGGAAGACAGTATGGAGTTTCCTCAAAAAGCTGGAAATGGAACTCCCATTTGACCCTGTGATCCCACTTCTAGGAATATATCCCAAGAAACCAGAAACACCAATCAGAAAGGATATATGCACCCCTATGTTCATAGCAGCACAATTCACCATAGCTAAGATCTGGAAACAGCCTAAGTGCCCATCAGTAGATGAATGGATTAGAAAACTGTGGTACATCTACACGATGGAATACTATGCTGCTGTAAAAAAGAAGGAACTCTTACCATTTGCAACGGCATGGATGGAACTGGAGAGCATTATGCTAAGTGAAATAAGCCAGTCAATGAAGGAAAAATACCACATGATCTCACTCATACATGGATAATAAAGACCATTACAAACTTTTGAACAATAATAGATACAGAGGCAGAGCTGCCTCAAACTGATTGTCAAACTGCAGTGGGAAGGCCAGAGAGGGTTGGGGGGCAGAAGGGAGGGGAGTAAGAGATCAACCGAAGGACTTGTATGCATGCATATAAGCATAACTAATGGACATAAGACACTGGGGGGTAAGGGAGGGCAGGGGATTGGCAAGGGCGGGGGGGGGGAAGACATATATGTAATACCCTTTGTAATACTTATTATAATATTTTTTTTAAAAAGAATAAAAAAAAATCCCTTCCACTGTGTGGAAGGCCTCCCTGAGAAGGCACTTGAGCATTCTGTATTGACCTCTCTTGCTCTTTTTGCCAAGAGGGTCCCTCTTCTTACAATCCAATTGCCCACAGCTGTTGCCTGAGCTCTCTGTTCATGCTGAGGTTGAAGCCTCGTGGTGACTGGTGCCGTGGATCTGTCTCTCGCCCAATGGCATGAGCTGGGCCCTCCCTGGAGAAGAAACCTGGGTTCCCCAAGATATGTGCAACGCCGGGGCCCTGCCAGCAGGCGAGGGGATCCCAAGGCAATTGCTGGGCGTGGAGGCCACAGGGGCATAGGCTACCAAGGAGACAGAACTGTACCTCACATCACCCTGCTTGGCCCCGGAGGATGGCTGGTTAGTCAAAGACGGGTAAGATTCCTCTGGGAGGAACAACCTAAGACAGGCACAGTCGCAAAGGGGCCAGCAGACGAGAACTTGGGGGTCTACAGAGGTGGGACACAGATCCTCACCCCCCCAACCATGCAGGGGCTTGAACACTTGCCCCTTCTGAGGGAGGTCTCCTGCCCCCATGGCTGCTTCTTGCTTCCCATGCCCAGCCCAGATCGGGACCCAGGTAACAAAAAGAGACTTGGCCCAGCTGAGATCGGTACCCAGAAAACAGAGACTTGGCTGACAACAGCTACCCTATATCTACATCCAGCCTAACACCAGGAATGCTCAGGGCCTTCTCAAGGATGCAAAAATAATCCTTTCCATTAATATTTACAGTGTAACTAAGATTCTTGTTAGAGAATTAAATTTGACAGTAATGAGTTTAATTGAAATAAGTAGTATTAACCAAAATTTTCATTTCATGTTAAAATTGCTTAACATGCAATGAACCTAAAGCAGTCATATTTTTGTGCAGAAAAATTAAAAATTTAAACTACATTATAAAAATTTTCCAAAAGCCTCCTAATAATTAAATAAAAAAGGGGGGGATAGTGGAAAAATACCATGTAAGGAAAAATACCCTGTAACTAATTTACATCTAGAAAAAAATTTTTTTTCTTTTCATTTGTAATGCTAACAGCAAGGCACCCATGAAAAACATACATGGTGTCAAAATAAGCCAAAGGAAAATCATTTGGGCAAATATTAAAAGGATCCCAAATAAAATTTCCTTTATTAACTTTTGGTCGAGAATATGTTTGTATATTTTCAGAAAACAACTCCAAGACCATGTGGATTCCTGCAACAGAGATGAATTATCAGGAATGCTCCAACCATGAAGACAAGAGGAAAAACAATCCAGAGATGAAGGACGCTGACGTCACTTTGCCATGCTAGCAGTCAGCAGCTGTGCGTCGCTGCAGGTTGCCCAGGATCAAACCAGAGAGGGTCGGACCTGCATTGCCACCATTTGTCCACCATCCAGAACTGAAATATCATTGCTGACACCTACACATAAGGAACTGTCGGACATTGAAACTTGGACTCAGAACTCTTGGACATTGAAATTGGGACTTAAAACACTTTTTGTTCTTGAAATGTTACCATTATAGTAGCTTAAATAATAAAAGAAGGGTGAGATGTGGGGAACTGATATAGGGTTAAGCCTCAGACTGACCTGTTGGCAGAGTCATGAACAAGTCCCACCTTGGAGGGCTCAGTCCTCTTAGCATAATTAGACTTGACCTTATAACACTCCCCAGATCTTATCTGGGAAGTTAATGGGCTGAGGGAAGTGCAGGAAGTGTAACTATGGTCAAAACAAGTGAAACTCACAAGAACAGTGTAACTATGGTAACCACTACCTTGTTTACCTCTGACTATAAAAGGTTGGTGCTGCCTGAGCACCAGTGGAAGTCCTTCCTCTTGAGTTGGACTTACCCGCCTGGCCCCCCAATATTCCCAAATTATCTCTTGTCTTTTCTCTTTCATTTGTGTGCGGCTCCTCTTCCAGATCCTGAACCCTGAACCATGCGGGACATGGAGGGAAACATTTACAACATCCCTGGTTTTGGAGCTGGGCATTATGGCTGCACCACCATGCATGTGTGTTCTGTGCACCCTCCTGTTGTATTTGAGCATTGATTTCTGATGGCATGTTAATGGGAGGGATTTACTCCCAGGTCATGTCAATGTGTTTCAAGGACTGATCACAACTACAATAGAGAACCTGCTGTGCAAGAACCAACCCTATGAAGCAGGACTCTCTTCAGTTGGGCTCTGGTACCCAATGGGTCCACCCCTTGAGTGTATGGCTTCTAGAGGTATTTGGAAGGCTCTCAAGCATGTTCTAAAGCTGTCCACCTGTTGAGATAGCTCTGGGGCCTCCCATAATGTGTAGACCAAGGTCATCTGTTATCTGTGCTCTGTCTGGGCCCACCCAGCATGAACTATAGAGGTATCTGAAGATGGATGCTACTTTGCTGAGCTTGGAGGTTCCTGGGAGAGGCCAAGTTATGAACCAATTCTGGTGCCACTAGTGCCAGGCCTATGGCCAATTAGCAAGAAGTAGAAGGCACATGGAGGCCAGATGCTGCTTATCTGAGGTGTGTGAACCATTGAGAGATTTGGGGAAAGTCCAAAGCATGAGCCAAGACAGGCAATTTGTATAGAAAATCCACTTGAAACTGCTTTGGTGGGCCCAAAATTTGGATGGAACCAGGACTCATAGAATCACCAAGGCAGGTAATGGAGATTCAGGTATGGTGCCCACCTGCCATCTCTGCATATCAGATATATGACTGGCAACTTTTTTACAGCCTACAGCTTTTTCTCCATTTTCTCAATGGTATATTTGGAAACACTAAAGATAATTTTGATGGAATCCAGCTTATCAATTTTTATTTTTATGGCTGAAACTCTTGTTCTCATATCTAAGGAATCTTGCCTGATCCAAGGGCACAAAGATTTGCTTCTATGTTTTCTTCTAAAATTTCTTTCTCATCATATTTAGCATAAGTGTTTTAAAGTAACTAAGAAAATCTGTAATATAGTTCCTTGGTTCTTTGTGTTTCTTAGACTGCCATTGATTTTTTATGTTTTTGAAGCAAGTTCTGGTTCAAATTTAAAGTATAGCCACTCAGGCTGTCAGCACCCATGCTTACGTGATGTGGATCTGATAAAATACATTTATCTTGTACTTCCTTAGAGTCTCACTGAACTTCATGCCACATACTATGATTCCACAAGAACTCCATATTCATGGGGTTATTATACAAGTTAATTATATATATAAAAGCCTAAGCAACCAGATTACTGGACAATCATCCAGTAGCTATGACACGCACTGACCACCAGGGGGCAGACGCTTAATGCAGGAGCTGCCCCCTGGTGGTCAGTGTGCTCCCACAGTGGGAGCACCACTCAGCTGACAGACAAGTGCCAAACGCCAGGCTGATGACTGGTGAGCGCAGCCTCTCCCACGGACACTCTCCCTGTGAGCCCAAGCAAAGGCAGCAGGCACAGTGGGGCTGGGATGAGCAGGAGCATCACGGTGCCCTGCGGGGTCTCAGACTCCTCCCTGGCCGCCTGCTGCTTCGCACACTGCTTCGTGTTTTGCGGGATCCTTGCAGACAGCGGGCTGGAGCCCAACAAGCTGGCAGATAAAGCTGGGCTATGGCGGTGCGGATGTCCACTGATCCCCACAGGCCAGGCCAAGGGACCCCACTGGTGCACGAATCCATGCACCGGGCCTCTAGCATAGAATAACGCAGCTAGGAACAGTGGACAGGCATATTGCTAAAATCTGCTCACATGTATGTTCCAATGTTTCATTTCACTTACTTATAAAACACATGCTCAAAGATAAAATTAGTAAGAAATTTCAAGTAGATGACTTCAGCTCCTTAGAACAGGTCTCTGTGTGACTGCACAGGTTCATATCAATAAAACTGGCCCTAGCAATAGATTTCTCATATGAGTCTTTAACAGATAAAGGAAATGTCTTCCTATACCCAGATTTCTAGTTGTTGGTTTTTTCTTTGTATTTTGTGAAGTGTTTTTTTCATGTCTATTGAGATGATCATGTAAGGCTTTTTTTTTCTTAATTGGTATTCAAATATTTAGCAAATCTTTCATTCATGGAATAAATCCTAGAATAAAACCCAGATGTATAATCCCTTTATATGTTGCTGCATTTGGTTCATTAATATCTTTTTAAGGATTTTTGTATCTGTGTCAATGAAAGATATTTGTATGTAGGTTTGTTTTTGTTTTTGTTTTGTGCTGCTTTTGTTTGGCTGTGGTATCAGGGTTAGGCTAACTTGAGAATAACTTAAGAATTTTCCTTTTTTCCACTATTTTCTGAGAAAGTTTGTATTTGGTATTATTTTTTATTCATATATAAATGTCCACCCATTCTTGGCCTGGACATTTCTATATGGGAAGATTTTAGTAACTAATTTAATATCTGTACTTCGTATAGACTTATGCAGATGTTCTCTCTTCTTAAGTTCATTTTGGTAACTTTTTTAGAAATTTATTTTTTATCTAAGCTAATTTGTTGGTGTAATGTTTCTTTAATAATGTTCCCTTAAATACTTTTAAAATTCTGTAAAATCAATGGTGATGCCATATCTTTCATTTATGATTTTGGAATTTTGAGTCTTCTTTCTCATTTTGTTTGGCTTTTCAAAAAACCAACTTTTGGTTTCATTGTTTTTCTCCATTGTTCTGTTTTCTATTTCATTGCTTTCCACAATAGTTTTTATTACTTTGTCCCTTTTACTTTGGGGTTAGTTTATTTTTCTTTTTATAATACACACACACACACACACACACACACACACACATATATGTATAATTTGGGTAAATAAAAATCAGAATCATAAAGTTTTTGCATCACTTAATACACACACACACACACACACACACACATATATATATATATATATTCCATATTATTTTTATATATTCTGTATGTCTGTATTTAGTTTGCATATCTTTTTGGTGAAAGCTTAGGTTATTGATTTAAGGCCTTTCTTCTTTCCTGATGTAGATTTATAGAACTTTAAATTTTCCTCTAAGTATTGCTTTAACTGCATTTTATAAATTTTGAAATATTGTATTATTGTTTCCATTCATTTAAAATTCCATAGTTATTTACTCTTTCACCCATGGGTGAGTTGTTTACTTTTGAAGTGTAGGAGTTTCTCAGATTTTTTTCTGTTTTGAAGATCTGATCAAATTTCACAGTGGTCAAAGATTATACTTATGATTTCAATATTTCTAAAACTGAGACTTGTTTCATGGCCTATCATATGGTCTTTCCTGAAGAATATTATATGTGTACTTGAAAATAATGTGTATTCTTTAGTGATTGGGTGTATATATCAGTTAGATTGAGTTAATAATGTTTAAATCTTCTTTAATCATGATGATTCTCTGTCTGCTTGTTCTATTAATTATTGAGAATATTTAAATCTCCAATTATTGTTGCTTAAATGCCTCTTTCTCTTTTCAATTCTGTCACAATTTGCTTCATATATTTAGGGCTCTATTGTGAGGTACATATATATTTATGATTCTTATATCTTCCTAATTGCATTGTCCTTTTTACTAATATGAAAAATATCATCCTTTCTCTTTATTAATATTTGTCCTCATACAGTCTATTTAGTATGATCCTATATAATAAAAGGCTAATATGCAAATTGTCCCCTCAACCAGAAGTTTGACCAGGGGCATGGCCAACTGGCCAACTGCCCGTGGCCCCTCCCATTGGCCAGCCTGGCCTGATCAGGCCCCAATAGGGGCGGGCCGGCTGGACTCCACCCATGCACAAATTCGTGCATCAGGCCTCTAGTACCAATATAATTATTCCAGCTATTTTATGTTTACTGTTTCCATGGTATAACTTTATCAAATCCTTTACTCCTAACATAGTCATGTAATTAAACCTAAGATGTGTCTCTTACTGACAGCTTGTACTTGTGCCTTGCATTTTTATTCAGTCTGATAACCTTTTCACATTTAATGTAATATTGACAGGTTGGAATATATTTCTGCATTTTTCTCTTTGATTTCTATATGTCTTATGTTTTCTTGATTCAACAATTTTGTTTAGTGCCTACTTTTATAATGTATGTGTTTGTAACATTTAATTTCTTTGGATTTTTTTCAACTATATTTTTAGTTATTTTATCAGTGATTTTTCTATACATTTTAACTTACTACTATCTACTTCAGAATAACATTAACCTGATTCTGATAAAATATACAAACTTTGTCCAATATATCTCCTTTTCTTCTCTCCTTTATTTTATACTATTACATGTATATGTCTACATATGTTATGCATTTAACAATACACTGTTATAATTGTTGCTTTAAAATTTGGTTTCAAAGACATTTTAAAAAGAAATGAAATTAATATATTAATAGAATATTTTTTCACACACTTGCAATTTCTGTCACTTCTTATTCCTTCAGTGGATTTGAGTTGCTGTCTGATGTTACTTATTTTCAAACTAAAAGACATCCTTTAGTATTTCTTATGACACATACATTTTGGTAACCAATTCTCTCTATCTTTATTTATTTTGGTTTTCTTTATTGTACTATGTTGAATAAGAGTGGTGAAAGAAGACATCCCTGTCTTGTTCTTAATCTTAAGAGAAATGTTTTTAGTTTTTGTCCATTAAGTATGATGTTAACTGTAGGTTTTTCAAATATGGCCTTTATGATGTTGCAGTATGACCCCTCTATTTCCACTTTGCTGGGAGTTTTTACCATAAATGGGTGCTGATTATTGTTGAATGCTTTTTCTGTGTCTATTAATATGACCATATTATTTTTATATTTCATTTTGTTTATGTGATCTATCATGTTTACTGACTTTAGAATATTGAATCATCCTTGCATCCCCAGAATAAATCAAACTTGGTCATAGTGTATAAACTTATTAATGTATTGCTGGGGCTTATTTGATAATATTTTGTTGGGGATTTTGGCATCTATGTTCATCAAGGACACTGGCCTATAATTTTCTTTCTTTTTTATTACTCCTCTCTTTTTTATTACTTCTTTCTTTTTTATTTCATCAGTTGTTATTAGCCTATTTAGGTTTTCTGCTTCTTCCTGACTGAGTTTTGGCAGATTGTCTGTTCTAGGAATTTGTCCACTTTGCCCAGGTTTTCCAGTTAGTTGGCAAATAGATGTTCAAAGTATTTTCTTACAATCCGCTGTAATTCTGTGATGTCAGGTGTTATTTAGACTCTTTCATTTATGGTTTTATTTCTTTAGATTCTCTCTCTTTGTTTATTAATAAGCCTGGCTAAAATTTCATCAATCTTATTTATCATTTCAAAGAACAAGCTCTTGGTTTCATTGATATTTTGTATTGTTTTTTAGTCTGTACATCATTTATTTCTGCTGTGGTCTTTATTATTTCCTTCCCTTTACTTACTCTGGGCTTACCACTTCTTTATTTTTATGGATGGTTTATAACTGATTACTTTTATTGCCAAGTGCTTTTTTACTATTTACCAAATATTATTCTGTACAGTCAATTCTATTTTTTATTTAACTCTTTATTGTTTAAAGTATTGCATATGTCTCCTTTTCCCCCCATTGACCTCTCCCCAGCTGCTCCCACCACCCAGCACATGCCCTTACAGCCTAGTTTCGGTACATATTGATTGTGCTTATATGCGTGCATACAAGTACTTTGGTTGATTTCTTACCCCTCCCCCATCCCTCCCTGACTTCATTCTGAGGTTTGACGATTTGTTCAATACTTCTATGTCTCTGGATCTACTTTTGTTTATCAGTCCAAGTTGTTCATTATATTCCACAAATGAGTGAGATCATGTGATATTTATCTTTCTTTGACTAGCTTATTTCACTTAGCATAATGCTGTCCATGTCCATCCATGCTGTTGGGAATGCTGAGAGTTCTTTCATTTTACAGCAGCATAGTAGTCCATTGTGTAGTTGTAGCACAGTTTCTTAATCCACTCACCTGCTGATGGGCACTTAGGCTGTTTCCAAATCTTAGCTATTGTAAATTGTGCTGCTATGAACATAGGGGTGCATATATCTTTTCTGATTGGTATTTCTGATTTCATGGGATATATCCCTAAAAGTGGGATTACTGGGGCAAATGGGAGTTCCATTTTTTAATTTTTTGAGGAAATTCCATACCATTTTCCCCAGTGTCTGCACCAGTCTGCATCCCCACCAGCAGTGCAAGATAGTTCATTGTCTCCTCATCTCCCCAGGACTTGTCATTTGTCAACTTGTTAATGATAGCCATCTGACAGGTGTGAGATGGTACCACATTGTCGTTTTGATTTGCATCTCTCAGATGATTAGTGACTTTGAGCATATTTTCATATGTCTCCTGGCCTTCTGTATGTCCAGTTCTGAAAAGTGTCTATTTAGGCCCTTGCCCATTTTTTGATTGAATTGTTTATCTTCCCTTTGTTAAGATGTATCAGTTCCCTATAAATTTTGGGGATTAAAACCTTATAGGAAATAAAATTGGCAAATATGTTCTCCCATGCAGTGGCCTTTCTTATTGTTTTGTGGATGGTTTCTTTTGCTGTGCAGAAGCTTTTTATTTTGATGTAGTTCCATTTGTTTATTTTCCGTTGTCCTAAGAGCAGTATCGGTAAAGATATTGCTATGACATATGTCTGATATTTTGCTGCCTATGGAGTATTCTGAGATTTTTATGGTTTCTCATCTTGTGTTTAAGTCCTTTATCCATTTTGAGTTTATTTTGTGTATGGTGTAAGTTGGTGGTCTAGTTTCATATATTTGCATATATCTGCCCAATTTTTCCAACACCATTTATTGAAGAGACTGTCTTGACTCCAATGTTTGCTCTTGCCTCCTTTGTCAAATATGAATTGAGCATAATGGCTTGGGTCAATTTCTGGGTTCTCTTTTCTGTTCCATTGGACTATATTTCTCTTCTTGTGCCAGTACCGGGCAGTTTTGAGAACAGTGGTTTTGTAATACAGCTTAATATCTGGTATTGAGATCCCTCCAACTTTGTTCTTCTTTCTCAGGATTGCTGGAGCTATTAGGGGTCTTTCTTTATTCCAAATGAATTTTTGGAGTGTTTCTTCTAGGTCCGTGAAATATACCATTGATATTTCAATGGAGATTGCATTGAATCTATAGACTATTTTGGGTAGTATGGACATTTTAATGATGTTGATTCTACCAATCCATGAACACAGTATATTCTTCCATTTGTTTATGTCTTCCTCTATCTCTTTTTTTCAATGCCCTATTGTTTTTCAAGTACAGGTCTTTCACCTCCCTAGTTAAGTTTATTCCTAGGTATCTTATTTTTTATGTTGCAATGGTAATTGGGATTGTTTTTTAGTTTCTCTTTCTGTGACTTCATTATTGGTGTATAAAAAGTGATAGATTTCTGGGTGTTAATTTTGTATCCTGCTACATTGTCTAATTCATTTATTAAGCCTAGTAGTTTTTATGGCATCTTTAGGGTTTTCTATGTACAATATCATGTCCTCTGCAAATAATGACAATTTTACTTCTTCTTTTCCAATTTGGATGCCATTTATTTCTTCTTCTTGTCTGATTGCTATGGTTAGCACTTCCAGTACTATGTCAAATTGGAGTGGTGAAAGTGAGCATCCCTGTCTTGTTCCTCTTCTTAGGGAAATGGTTTTAGTTTTTGCCCATTGAGTATGATGTTGGCTGTAGGTTTTTCATATAAGGCTTTTATTCTGTTGAGGTATGAACCCTCCATTCTCTTTGTTGAGAGTTCTTACCAAGAACAGATGTTGGAATTTGTCAAATGCTTTTTCTGCATCAATTGATATGACTATGTGATTTGTGGCTCTCCATTAGTTTATGTGATGTATAACATGTATTGATTTGCAGATATTGTACCAGTCTTGCATCCCCAGAATAAATCCCACATGGTCATGGTGTATGATCTTTCCAATGTAATGCTGGATCCAATTTGCTAGAATTTTGTTGAGCATTTTAGCATCTATGTTCATCAAGGATATTGGCTTGTAATTCTCTCTCTTTGTAGTGTCTGTATCTAGTTTTAGGATTAGGGTAATGTTGGCTTCATAGAAAGAACTTGGAAGTGGTCCTTCCTCTTGAATTTTTTGGAATAGTCTGAGGAGGATTGGTTTTAGTTTTTCCTTAAATTTTTGCTAAAACTTCCCTGTGAAGCCTTCCAGGGCTTTTGTTTCCTGGAAGTTTTTTGATTACTGCTTCAATTTCCTCCATAGTTATTGGCCTATTCACATTTTTTTATTCTTCCTGATTGAGTTTTGGAAGATTGTGTTTTTCTAGGAATATGTCCATTTTTTTTTATGTTGTCTAGTTTGTTGGAATAGAGTTGTTCATAGTATTTACTTATAATCCTTTGTATTTCTTTGGGGTCTGTTATTACTTTACCTCTTTCATTTCTGATTTTGTTTATTTGAGTCCTCTCTCTTTGCTTCTTGGTGACCTTAGCTAGAGGTTCATCAATATTGTTTATCCTTTCAAAGAACCAGCTCTTGGTTTTATTGATTGTTCGTATTGTTTTTTATTTTGTTTTGTTTGTGGGGGGTTTTTGTTTGATTGTTTGTTTTTGATCTCTATGTCATTTATTTCCCCTCTGATCTTTATTATTTATGCCATTGTGGTCTGAGAAGATGCTTGATATGATTTTAATTTTCTTGAATTTGTAGAGATTTAGCCTGTGTCCTACCACGTGGTCTGTCTTTGAAAATGTCCCTTTCTTCTGCTTACTCTGGGTTTTCTTGTTGCTCTCTTTCTTATTCCTTAAGGTGTAGGGTTAGATTATTTATTACCAGTTTCTCTTGTCTTTTGAGGTAGGCCTGTAATGCTATGAACTTCCCTCTCAGGACTGCTTTTGCTGGGTCCCATAGATTATGGATTGTTGTGTTTTCATTCTCATTTGTTTCCAGGATGTTTTCTTTTGTTTGTTTTTAGTTTTTGTTTGTTTGTTTTGTTTTCAGCACCTCTGGAGTGCAATGGATAAGCCTCGCCTTGGGAAAACCACCTTCGTGATTGTGGTATCTCCCCTGCCAGGTAAGTGTCCCAGGATGTTTTTCATTTCTTCTTTGATCTCTTTGGTAACCTACTCATTGTTTAATAACATGCTATTTAGTCTCCAAATGTTTGATTTTTTATTATTTTTGATTGTAGTTGATTTCTAATGTCCTACCATGTGGTCTGTCTTTGAAAATGTCCTATGTGAACTTGAGAAGAATGTATATTTCGTAGCTTTGGGGTGAAATGTTCTGAAGATATAAATTGAGTTCATCTGATCTAGTGAGTTGTTTAGGATTGCAGTTTCTTTGTTGATTTTTTGTCTAGAAGATTTATCCAGTGATTTAAATGGGATGTTAAAGTCCCCTACTATGATTGTATTGCTGTTGATCCCTCTCTTGATATCTCCCAAAAGTTTTTTTTATGTATTTGGGTGCTCCTGCATTGGGTGCATATATGTTTACCAGAGTTATATCCTCTTGTTGTATCGATCCCTTTAGAATTATGAAGTGGCCTTCCTTATCTCTTGTTATGGCCTTTCTTTGAGGTCTATTTTGTCTTATATAAGTATTGCTACCCCAGATTTTGTTTTATTTCCATTTGCCTGAAAAATATTTTTCCATCCCTTTACTTTAAGTCTGTGTGAGTCCCCTGTTCTGAGATGGGGCTCTTATAAACAGCATATATATGGGTCATGTTTTCTTATCCATTCAGCCACTCGATGTCTTTTAATTGGAGCATTTAATCCATTTACATTTAAGGTTATTATTGACTAGAGGCCCGGTGCACAAAATTCGTGCAAGAGTAGGCCCTCACAGCCCTGGCTGCCTCAGGGTCCCGGCTGCCTCATGGCCTCGCGGCCCAACCCCCTGCCCACTGGTTGTTTCAGAAGGTTGTTCAGGAAGGTCATTCTGGAAGATCGTTCTTCTCTCCAGTCTAATTAGCATATTAGCTCTTTATTATAGAGGATAAGTACTTGTTTGTAGCCATTTTTATTCTTTACGCCTGTGTTCCTTCTTCCCTTTCTATTTCTTATTTTTATACCAGTTCATTTAGCATTTAAAAATATGGGACATTTCATGAATTTGTGTGTCATCCTTGCACAGGGGCTATGCTAATCTTCTCTGTATCATTCCAATTTTAGTGAGCACTGGGCTTTTCTTACTGTTCTCTTTCTTGTCTTGTAGATGTAAGGTTAGATAGTTTATTAGTTATTTTTCTTGATTTTTGAGGCATGCCTGTAAATTTATGAACTTCCCTCTCAGGACTGCTTTCATTGTGTCTCACAGATTTTGAGTTGTTGTGTGTTCATTTTTGTTTGTTTCCAGGAATGTCTTGATTTCTGCCTTGATCTCATTGGTAATGCATTCATTGTTTAATAACAATCTAGTTACTCTCCATGTGTGAATTTTTTGAGCTTATTTTTATTGTACTTGATTTCTAGTTTCATGCCATTGTTATCCTAGAAAATGCTTGATATAATTTCAATTTTCTTGAATTTGTTAAGACTTATTTTGTGTTCGAGCATGTGGTCTATCCTTGGGAATGATCCATGTGTACTTGAGAAGAATGTGTATTCTGCCTCTTTGGGATGAAATGCTCTGTAAATATCCATAAAATCTCTTTGATCTAGTGTGTTGTTAATGACGCTATTTCCATATTGATTTTTTGTTTAGAATGTCTATCCAGTAGTGCCAGTGAAGTGTTATGGTCCCCTATTATGACTGTATTGCTATTAACCTCTCCCTTAAAGTCTTCTGAA
>NW_005369142.1:331860-332154 GCF_000412655.1 Myotis brandtii
TTTTTTTGAAGATATGGGTAAACAATGCGATTTAACAGCCTTTGAATGTGGGATATATTTGAACGTGAGTGGCCAGATTATTATGACCACCTCATCAGTTATTATGACTACCCCATCAGAACTTCGTTGGGCCACATTTTGCCTTCAATATTGCAGTGATTCTTCTAGGCATTGACTCCATGAGATGTTGAAAGGTGATGTGAGGAATCTGACACCATGCCTGATGAATAGCACTGTCCAGTTCTGTGAGATTTGATGGTTGTGGAACCAACTGCCTGATGGCTCTTTTAACTT
>NW_005369142.1:332541-332963 GCF_000412655.1 Myotis brandtii
TCTGTCTTTTAATTAGTGCATTTATGCCACTGACTTTCAGAGTGCTTACTGATAGAGTTACTACCATATCAGGTGGCTTCTGGGGCTTCTGGGGCGGGCCTGCGGCCCGGGATTGGATCCGATCATGGGCGGCAGGCAGGTGGCTTCTGGGACCAGCCTGCTTCCCTGGATTGGATCCAATCACGGGCAGCAGGCAGGCAGCTTCTGGGGTCACACACGGGGGCCTGGATGGCGGCTCATGCTGGCGGCTCGTGCTGTCCCGCCCTGCCTGCAGTATGCAAATTAGCCTCCTTCTTTGTTGGTGGTTAATTTGTATATTGTGCTGATTAGCCAATGGGCGGCGTAGCAAAGGTACGGTCAATTACCATGTTTGCCTATCATTAGATAGGATATATATCATCCCACATTCAAAGGCTGTTAAA
>NW_005369142.1:334525-342435 GCF_000412655.1 Myotis brandtii
CAGAAAAAAATCACTTCTACTGTCATGGTAAACAACCTGCTTCCCTATTTATAATGGTCTGGCCCTCTAGCAACTTTAGCATGAAATTATAGCTAATTTGCCTACAAATGTCAGGTGGTCATAATAATCTGGCCACTCATTGTATGTGTGTGTGTGTGTGTGTGTGTGTGTGTGTGTGTGTGTGTGAATATATTATATATAAGTTTATCAAGATTATAGCCTCTTGTTGGAATTATCCCTTTACTATTATGTAGTGACCTTCATTGTCTCTTGTTTTGGCCTTTGTTTTGAAGTCTATTTTGTCAGATATGAGTTTTGCTACCCCAAACTTATGGTTCATTTCCTTTTGTGTGGAATATATTTTTCCATCCCTTAACTTTCAGTCTGTCTGAACCTTTTGTTATGATATTGAATTCTTGTAGTTAGCATATATATGGTTCATGTTTTTAATTCATTTAGCTACCTATGGCTTTTGATTGGAGCATTTAATCTACTTATATTTAAGGTTATTATTGATAGATACTTATTTATTGCCAATATTTCTTTATAACTATGTCTCTCTCTCTCTCTCTCTCTCTCTCTCTCTCTTTCTTCTTCTTCTTCTTCTTCTTCTTCTTCTTCTTCTTCTTCTTCAAACACTTTCTTTAACATTTCCTACAATGCTGTTTTGGTAATAATGTACAATTTAGCCTTTATTTTATCTGGAAAGTTCTTTATTTTCTTTTCAATTTTAAATGATGGCCTTCCTGGATAGTATAGTCTTGGGTTTTGTTTTACATTACTTTGAATACTTCTTGTAGCTCCTTTCTGGCCTGGAGTGTTTCCATTCAGGAATCAGCTGACAATCTAATGGGTAACTTTCTGTCTCTCTCTTGCTGCCTTTAAGATTCTTTCTTTGAGAGATAGAGGAATACATAAACAGATGGAAGAACAAGCCGTGTTCATGGATTCAATGCACTCCCCATTAAAATACCAATGGCATATTTCACAGGCCTAGAACGAACTCTCCAAAAATTCATCTGGAATAAAAAAAGACCCTGGATAACTGCAGCAATCCTGAGAAAGAAGATCAAAGTAAGAGGGATCTCAATACCAGATATCAAGCTGTATTGCAAAGCCACTGTTCTCAAAACAGCCCAGTATTGGCATAAAAACAGACATATAGACCAATGGAATAGAATAGAGAACACAGAAATCGCAAACCACTATGCTTAATTAATATTTGACAAAGGAGGCAAGAACATACAATGGATTCCAGACAGTCTCTTCAAAAAATGGTGTTGGGAAAATTGGACAGATACGTGCAAAAAAATGAAACTAGACCAACTTCCAACTTACACAAAGAATAAATTCAAAATGGATAAAGGACTTAAACATGAGATGGAAAACTATAAAAATATTAGAGGAATCCACAGGCAGCAAAATCTAACATATGCCGAAGCAATATCTTCACCAATACAGCTCCTAGGGCAATGAAAACTAAAGAGATAATAAACAGATGGGACTACATCAAAATTAAAAGTTTCTGTACAGCAAAAGAAACCTTCAACAAAACAACAAGAAAGCCCACTTCATGGGAGAACATATTTGCCAATGATATCCCCGATAAGGGTTTAATCTCCAAAATTTACAGGGAACTCATACAAATTAACAAAAGGAAGATAAACAACCCATTCAAAAAATGGGCAATGGACCTAAACAGATACTTTTTGAATGAAGACATAAGGAAGGCCAAGAGACATATGAAAGTCACTAATCATCTGAGACATGCAAATCAAAACCACAATGCAGTACCATCTCACACCTGTCAGGTTGGCTATCATCAACAAATCAACAAATGACAAGTGCTGTCGAGTATGCGGAGAAAAAGGAACCCTCATGCACTGCTGGCGGGAATGCAGACTGGTGCAGCCACTGTGGAGAATAGTATGGAGTTTCCTCAAGAAACTAAGAATGGAACTTCCATTTGCCCCAGTGATCCCACTTCTAGGAATATATTTCAAGAAACTAGAAACACTGATCAGAAAGGATATATGCACCCCTATGTTCATAGCAGCACAATTCACCATAGCTAAGATTTGTAAACAGCCTAAGTTCCCATCAGCAGATGAGTGGATTAAAAAACTGTGGTACATCTACACAATGGAATACTATGCTGCCGTAAAAAAGAGGGAACTCTTACCATTTGCAACAGCATGAGTGGAACTGGAGAGCATTATGCTAAGCGAAATAAGCCAGTCAGAGAAAGATAAATATCACATGATCTCACTCATTTGTGGAATATAATGAACAACATAAACTGATAAACAAAAACAGATCCAGAGACATAGAAGCATGGATCAGACTGTCAAACCTCAGAAGGAAGGTTACGGGAGGGTGGGGATAAGGGGGAGAGATCAACCAAAGGACTTGTATGCATGCATATAAGCCTAACCAATGGTCACAGACACCAGGGAGGTGAGGACATGAGTGGGGGGGGGGTAATGGAGGGATAAAAACACATATGTAATACCTTAATCAAAAATGAAAATAAAGATTCTTTCCTTGTATTTAATGCTTGTCATTTTAATTATGATGTATCTGAGCATGGATCCCTTTGAGTTCATCTTGAATGGAATTCTCTGCTTCTGGAACTTCTGTGGCTTTTTTCTTCACCAGGTTAGGGACGTTTTCTGTTATTATTTCTTTAAACAGGTTGTCTATTCATTGCTCATTTTCTCCTCCTTCTGGTTTCTTTATGATTCCAATGTTGTCACCTTTCATGGTGTCCCAAAGTTCCCTTAAACTATCCTCCTGATTTTTACTTCTTTTTTATTTTTTTCTGCTATCTTTGAGTAGTTTTTCTAGCTTATCTTTCAAATCACTGATTTAATCTTCTTCATTCAATCTGTTTTATTTTTTTCAGTGTATTCTTGATGTGAGATATGTTATTCTTCATTTCTGACTGATTCTTATCTATTGTTTCTATTTCTTGTTTCATGCTGTTGTAGTTTCCACTGAGTTCCTTAAATTTATCACTAAGTTCCTAGAGTATCCATATATTACTTTGAACTCTATATCTGATAAATTGCTTTCCTCCATTTTGTTTAACTCTCTTTCCAGAGTTTCCTCCTTTTCTTTCATTTGGGAGTTGTTTCTTTGTCTCTCCACTTTTGCTGTCCCTTTGTATTTGTTTCTAGGTATTAAATCAAACTGTTATGCCTCCAAATCTTTGTGGGTTGGCCTTATATAGTAAGTATTTTGTGGAACCAAGTGGCACAATTTCTTTGATCTCCTGAGCTAGGTGCTCTAGGAATGTCCTTTGTGTGATTTATTTTGGCTCTCCTGTTGTAATTGGGTCTTGAATGTTGTCCCATTCATGGGTGTAATCTCCTCTCAGACACCTGGTGGGCTACGAAATCATCCCCAACTACATCATGTGAGCTGTGTTCAGTTGCTGACAGAACAAGACAAAATAAGAAACAAAACAAAAACATACACAAGACCCCTGAAACAATGTCAAAAGCAACCACAAAATAAGAGAGAATTAGGAAAGATAAAAGAAAAGAAGAATAATAGATGAAAAGAAAAATCAAGGAGAAAAAAGGGGGAAGAAAAAGGCATGTAAAAGGGCAGAGTTGAAAGAAAAAATAAGAATAAAGAATTAGAAAAGGAAAATGGTATAAAAGAAAAGAGAAAGAGAGAAGTATGAAAAGGAAAACACTTTGAGAAAGCATAAAGGAAAATACACTGAGAAAGCATAAAGACAAAAAAATAAGAAAAGGAAAAAATGAAGAGAAAGCAGGAGAGAAGAAAAAAAAATAGAGTAAGTAAAGGCATGACAGCCAAGCTGGTGAGGCTTCGTGGTTGAGTGTTGACCCATGAACCAGGAGGTTATGGTCACTGTTTGATTCCCAGACAGGGCACAATCTTGGGTTTCAGGTTCGATCCCTAATAGGGCACTTGCAGGAGGCAGCTCATCATTGATGTTTCTGACTCTCTCCCTTCCTCTCTCTGAAATCAATAAAATCATTAAAAAGAAAAGAAAGGGGAAGATAAAAATTAGATATATGAAAGAAAAAGGAGAAACTAAAAATATAACAAATCAATAAAGAATAAAGATAAAATAAAGAAGGGGGAAAAATGAAGTGGATTTGTCTCAGAATATAGTGCCTCCTGGGAGCTCCCTTTCAATCATGCTCATTTGATAACTGAGGCTGATTGTTTTGCCTGCAAATTCTGGGCCTCGCACTGTCCTCCGTTGGCTCTCAGCAACCTGTTTGAAGCTTCAAGTGATCCACAGTTTATGTCTGTCTCCACAGGACTTGGCTACACATGAGAGGGGACAAGTTGTACTCTAAGGCCAGTTTGATAGCAACACAGGGGCTCAGGGATGGGTCAGCATCCCCAGGTTCTTAATCACTCAAATGTCTGTTTCTGAAAGGGTGTTAGACAGAATCAGGAATATAGTCCTCTGGATCTCTCTTCAGGGGAAGGTCCATTCAGATTTAAGGGCAAGTAGTGGGTGTGTTTTTCCATCCCAGAGCTACTACCCTGAGAGCATCCCAAAATATTGCCCTGGCCTTGGCTAGATGAAGATCCTTGTATGCAGTCCAGTGGGAATAGCTGGAAACCAGGAGTTTCTATCAGCTCTCCCCTGACGGGGAAGCACTAGTCTCCTGAAACAGTTGGGACAGAGGGCTCCATCCCCAAGCCATTCACTGATAGTCCCTGATACTGTTCAAACCCTTCAGCTAGGCCTCTGCTGCTGTCTCCTCTACAAAGGTCAAGATGCAGGGTGTGGCAGGCAGGGCTCCTGAGCATGGGATGAGCTGTCTCTCCTAGGGAAGGGTATTTTCCTTTAGCATTTTCCTTTTCTTGAGCTGTGGCTTCTGGGAGGGGCCAGTAACTCTCAGGAAAATTGCCATTTTGATTTGGGGTTGGTATGACCAAATGCATGTCTCCCACCTGCCCCTTTTCTACCTCTACCCCCAGTGTTTCCCACCTCAACCTCTCCTCAGGCACCTTTAGTCTTCACTGCCCTCCCTCCATTGAACCTTCAGGTAAGTACCTACAAATGAAATCCTGTGCTCTGGATTTAAAAAACAAACAAACAAAAAACTATGGCTTTTGCTCTGACTGGCTCTGGTCTCCTCAGTGCCAAAAGCTCTGCCACCTTTCACACCTGGATGTTACAGGGGCTGCTGTGCTGGAGGCAAAGACCAACAAGTAGCATAATAAATGCAAGAGGTCTGTCAGAATGCTAATGGACCTTGGGCTTTCGCAAGGGCTAAAAGCTATGCACTGGTTGTTCTGTCGAGACAATGGTGGCTCAGGGCAATCTCCTAACCTGATAATTTTTTACTGTCTACCAAATCTTACCTTTGATATGTGTGTTTGCTTTGCTAAAGGGCAAATGTATATTCTAGTAAATAAAAAGCTATGGGTCTGGAGATTCGGGGAGCCACTCCACTAGAGAGTAGGTTTCCACCTGGTTCCCCATGCCTTCTAAACTTATATTTCTTATCTAGTATATCCATTTATGCATGGCCTCTTCTCCAGATTCTGAATCCTTGCTGCAAAAGGTTGTGGCACTGCTATTCTCAGCTCTGGTGCTTTAGGCTGTGTAGCCCAACCTGGGGCCCAACCCTTGATATTGTCAGGGAAAAACACACCCCCTGCAGCTGACAGATCCCTCTTTGCTGTCAGCCTGCCTCCAGTGGAAGCTGGGCCTGCCCCTTTCATAACTTCACCCTTCCTACAGGTCTCCAGGTGTTTTCTGTTATTCCTTGTTATGTCTCCTCCTTAGCTGACCTCAGTTGGTAATTACAGGTGAATGTTCCCCAATTTAACTTTATTTCCAGTTCTGGCCCTAGGGGGAGGTGCAAGAAAGTTCTGCCTATTCCATCACAATCTTCTCCTCTCTTTAGAAATATTTTGATAGTGTTTTTTCTTAAGCATTTTAAGTATAACATCTCACTGCCTTCTGAATTCCATTGTTTTTAATGTGAAGTCAGCCATTAATTTTCTAGTTGTTGCCCTGTACATGATGAAACAGTTTTCTCTTGCTTCTTTCAAGATTTTCTTTGTTTCTTAATAGCATGACTATGATGTTTGTAGGTCTATAACTCTTTATGTTTATTTTTCTTGGGCTTTATTGTACTTCTTGGCTCTATAGATTAACCATTTTCATCAAATATGGGAAGTTTTCTGCCATTATTTCTTAAAATGTTAGTTTTGCTTCTTTATCTGTTCTTTTTCTGTGACTCCAGTACAGGTATACTTTATGGTATACTCCAGTTAAACTGTGGGACAACATTTTCTTTAGAACAGATAGCTTCCATTGATTTACCTTCAAGTTCACTGATTCTTGTTATTGCCATATCATATCTTCTATTGAACCCCTTTAGTAAAATTTTTAATTCACTTAATGTACTTTTCAAATCCAAAATTTCCATTTGGTTCTCTTTCATAATTTCTTTCTCCTCTGTCAGGTGGCTCCTCTGTCCAGGGACCCAATTGACGGAGGAGAGGCACTACCCCTGGGCTAAAACTGGCTCTGCGATCCCGGTTGCCCGAGAGACCTTGCACGAGGTGGGCATGGTGCCATTGTGAGACATGAGGTCAGGCTTTGGCCGGGCACAATTGGCCTGCAGACACATGGAGCAATCTGGCATGGGGGCAGGGCCGAGCCATTGGGCTCACGGCATAGGGGGGACCTAGATTGGAGGGAGGCATGGGCGGCGAGTGGCAGTCCATGGGCTGTTGGCACCTCAGGATCCTAGGACAGATCAGACATTCTGTAACAATGCATGAAATCAACATCAACAATCTTGATAAGCAACAGGTTCAGCTCCTGGAAGAGATATGTATTTTTTTAAATATCTATCTATCTATCTATCTATCTATCTATCTATCTATCTAATAATATATAGAGACAATATATAGACAAACATGTAAATTAACCGTCCCTCCGCTACGCTCACCAGCCAATCAGGAGAGTATGCAAATTAACCCAACAAAGATAGCGGTTAATTTGCATACGTAGAGGCGAAGCAGCGGAGCAAAGACTGAAGGCTCCATCTGGAGTGAAGGCCTGGGTCCCGGGTGCCGGAGGAAAACCGGTGCCAGCAGCTAGGGGAAGGTAAGGCCTATTGCACAAATCTCTTCGTGCAACAGGTCTTTAGTATATATATAAAACCCTACTATGCAAATAGACTGAACGGTGGAACAACTGAACAACCGGTCGCTATGACATGCACTGACCACCAGGGGCACACGCAGAACATAGAGGGCATCAGCAGCAGGAGGCAGAGCTCAGTACATGGCCGGCGTCAGCCACGGAGGGATGGTGGAGCAGGTGAGCAGGGGTGCCAGACCAAGACGGGGCGCCGGTCGCTGTCATCGGTGTGAACCTCTGGTGGTTACTAGAAATTCTTTGCTCCTGCATGCCGTAGTCCTGCCTGGTGCTCGCACCTGCTGCCAGTGCTGAAGGCACTCCTTGCACCTGCTGCCAGCGCCAGAGCTGCCACTCACACCTGCTGTCAGTGCCCAGAGCCAGTTCTGATCACTCAGCACCGTCAGTGGGTGTGAGTGGCAGCTGTGGGCCCCAATCGCTCCTGAGGGCTTCTCCACCTCGCCCTGCTCCTGAGGGGCAATCGAGGCAGTAGCCACCACTCGCACCCGCTGACAGTGCCAGCCCCACTCCCACCTGCTGCTGGCACTGGCCCCAATATCTTCGTGACATCAGCGGGTGCAAGCAGGGCCAGCACCATCAGCATATGAGAGCAGTGGCAGTGGGAGTAGGGCTACTGGCAGACAGGGGACCAAGGGCCACAGTGGGAAGGGCTGGACAGGGGCATGGAGGATGGACCGAGACCTGCCCCTGTGTCCACCACAGCCTCACAGCCCACAGTTCCTTTCAAGGTGCA
>NW_005369142.1:342623-343099 GCF_000412655.1 Myotis brandtii
GCTTGAAGCGAGGAGGCTTGCTTGCTTCAGTGACGGAGGAAGCCAACGTTCCCCGCCTGCCGCTGCTGGGCTCTGAGCTTGCAGTTTAAGAAGAATTGTTGCAATTATAGAAGCTAAAATACCCAGAAACCTGCTTTCAGCCAGCCGGGCCTCAGAGCTGGAGTTGAAACAGTGTTTTGATTATAGAACCCAAACAAACCAGATACCTGCTTTCAGCAGCCGAGGTCTCAGAGCTGGAGCCGAGCTTCAGAGAGAAAGCCGGCTCTCAGTTCCAGTGACAGCCATAGAAGGTAAATAAATCCCAGAATATAAAGAAAAAAGAAAAAAAAGGACAGGTTGGGAGCTTCAGTTGCCCACCAGCCTGAAAACGACCCTCAGCCCCTCACCCAGACTGGCCAGGCACCCCAGTGGGGACCCCCACCCTGAAGGGGGTATGACCAGCTGCAAACAGCCATCATCCCCTCACCCAGGCTGGC
>NW_005369142.1:343794-352886 GCF_000412655.1 Myotis brandtii
ACCCCCTGATGGGCCCTGCTCTGTGCATGACAGGGGGCAGCGCCCCAACCCCCTGATCGGCCCATGCTCTGTGCATGACAGGGGGTGGCGCAGCAACCTCCCCATCGACCCTGCCTTGAGTGTGACAGGGGGTGGCGCCCCAACCCCCCAATCGGCCCTGCTCTGAGTCCGACCAGGGGCTGCACCTAGGGATTGGGCCTGCCTTCTGCCACCCGTGACCGGGCCTAAACCAGCACGTCGTTATCTCCTGAGGGGTCCCAGACTGTGAGAGGACACAAGTGGGGCTGAGGGACACCCCCCCCACCAGTGCACAAATTTTTGTGCACCGGGCCTCTAGTATATATATAATATTGATTTCAGAAAGGAAGGAAGAAGGAGAGAGAGATTGAAACGTCAATGATGAGAATCATTGATTGGCTGCCTCCTACACGCCTCCAGGGAACCGAACCCACAACACAGGCATGTGCGCTTGACTAGAATCCAACCAGGACCCTTTGATCCCCAGGCCAACACTCTATCCACTGAGCCAAATCAGCCAGGGCAGAGATGTGTATTCTTATTGATGAAAATGACAATAAAATTGGGCTGAGACCAAAAAGAATTGTCACCTGAATGAAAACATTGAGAAAGGATTATTGCATGGAGCTTTTAGTGTCTTCTTATTCAACACTGAAAATAAGCTCCTGCTACAGCAGAGATCAGATGCTAAAATTACCTTTCCAGGTTGTTTTACCAATACTTGTTGTAGTCATCTCTTAAGTAACCCAGAAGAGCTTGAAGAAAATGAAGCAATTGGAGTAAGGCAAGGAGCACAGAGGTGTTTTAAAGGCTGAACTGGGAATTCCCATGGAACAGGTTCCCCCAGAAGAAATTAATTATCTGACTCAAATTCACTATAAGGCCCCATCTGATAGTATCTGCGGAGAACATGAAATTGATTACATAGTGTTTGTGAGAAAGAACGTGACTTCGGATCCAGACCCTAATGAGATTAAAACTTATTACTATGGGTCAAAGGAATTGGTGGAAGAAATGCTGAAAAAGGCGGCCAGCGGTGAAATTAAGATAACTCCATGTTTCAATGTATTGCAGAGGCTTTTTTCTTTACATGGTGGGATAACTTAAATAATTTGAATCAGTTTGCTGACCATGAGAAAATACACAGAATGAATGATTAGTAAAATACTAAAATACTAAAAAAATGACTCTACTTAGTAAACTTAATGATTTTTTAAAAATTGGGTTCCCCATTAGAATTCTCATTGGATATATTGATATTTTACACCCCGAATTTGTGTGGAGAATTCTTATTTGTATCACAGACCCCATATATATGCACTCTTATTTGTAAAGGACATTTATGAAATATTATTTTTAAAAAGCAAATCAATTAAACTTACCTGTCTAAACAGTCCTGACAAATTTGAACAAATAAGTGAAGCTCTTTATTTTCAATGTGTTGAGACATTTTCAGAACTTGTAGAGCACTTTATTTGCCAGGTGCTTTACATATCATTAAAGTTTTATCATAGTCCAGAAAAATGTGCAACAGAAACTGTTTGCTAAACTATTTCAGAACAGCTCAAAATAACTTTCCATATTAAGATATTAAACTAGGGGCGCAGGTCCAAGGTAAAAAATGGTATGTGTTCTGATTTCTATCAAGGTCTATGTTCTCAGAATTACAGAGGACAGACAGGATATTTATAAAATGGAAATTGGGTCATACTCTACCTTAGGGATTCTTACCACTGGTTCTGTTAACATTTGGGTTGGGTAATTCTTTGTTGTGGGGGTTCATCCTGTGCCTTAAAGGACATATAGCAGCATCCTTGGGTCCTTCCCACTATTTGCCATTGGTACCCACCCCACACCCCATCACAGTAACAGTGACTACCGATGCCAAATGTGTGCTGGAGGGCAAAGGTGCTCCCGTTGAGAACCACTGCTCTACAAAGTCATGTCATATTGGGGGGAAGCAGAGGGAATTAAACAGAAAGGTTAATATTTGTGTTAAATGGAATTGGGGTCTGGAGTATGTGTGTATTAATATTTAAACTGTACCTTGATTGATTCACTTTTTAAAACTCTTGCATAAATTTCTCAGTTTGAAATTTCAAGACAGCTTTATTATCCTTGAATGCTATGTAATAATAATGAAAAAGAAAAATTTATTTCTTACAAGCTAAATATTTTATAAATTCAATGGAAGAATCCATTTCTTGTTAACTCTGGACAGATAATTCATAATTTAAGGAAAAAGTGTCACAAGTATTAATTTTACTGAAAAGTAAAAACAATTTAAAAATTACATTAAAATTTTTTAATCTCATATTTTGTTGAATTATTCTTTATTTCACTTTTATTCTATAGGCATGATTTTATTTAGGTCTTTGAATATTGTCACAATAATTCCTTAAAGTCTTTCTAAGCTAAATGCTAAATCTGGGGAAATTCAGAGAGTTTCACCTGATTACTTTTTTTTCTGTATCATACTTTCTTGGTTTTTTTGCATGTCCTGTAATTTCTTATTGAATACTGCATAAAATAACAACTCTAGATTGTTATTTTATTCTCTGAGGGTTACTGTTGATTATTTAATAACTAGCTTGAACTAAAGCTGTGAAGTGTGTCTCAGACATAATGACTCGACTCATTCTTTTTGTTCCTTGTTTTTATTTTTAAGTCTGGTTTTCCAAGAATCACTAATGTATTCACATAGGTCAGTGTTCATGCAAAGATTTTTCACACGTTGTGCTTAAGGACCACAGCCAGTAATGTTCTTTTGCTCTCCTGATGGATTTGTGTGTGGCCTGGAAAACAAGCACATTCAAAATTCAGGCCACTTGCAAGTCAGCCTCAGCTTGTAATTTCCACCAAGCTTCCTTGTGTCTTTCTATGCATGTGGATATTCTATCTGCCAGGAATGTATATGTGGCTTGGGCTTATTTCTGTCTCTACCTGCACACAGCCTGGAATAAGTGGAGAGCTTATCAAACCCTTTGATTGGTTCACTTCCTGGAAATCCTTGTTAAATCTTTAGCTAGTCCACCTGTCCACTGTTGACCCCAAATGGGATCACAACTTCAGGCTAGCAGAGTTGTTGGTTCTCCTTGTTTATTTGAGTGGCAGTGTTTTTAACTCAGGTCTTTATAACAACCACAAAAGGATTCATTCAAGAAGAATTTAACCTGCATTGTAAAATTAATTCTAAGTAGTTCATTAGCAATTAACATAAGTATGGCTATTACTACAGTATCCTATATAATAAAAATCCAGCGACCGAAATGGCAGAACAACCAGGGACCAGAATGACTGCCACCCCTTGACCCACCCAGCCCTGCCCCCCAGCGGGGACCCCCACCCTGATCGTGGCTGGGGCTGGTCTGCAAACCACCCACAGCCCCTCACCCCAGATGGCCCTGCCCCCCAGTGGGGACCCCCACCCCAATAGGGGGCATGGTCAACCTGCAAACAGCCAGTGGCGAATGGGGAACTGGGGGTGGGTGGCATCAGGGCTGCTGCGGGCAGCCAGGGAAGATGGCCCTGATCGCAGGCCAGGCCTAGGGACCGTATCCAGGCATGAATTTCATGAGCCGGGCCTCTAGTGTTTTTTATAATTACAAATTTCTCTTTTATAATGGATTAATATGGAGTATGGAGCAACTGTTAAAACATGGATTCTAGATTTAGAATGCCTGAATTTCCACCTTAGCTCTACCATTCTAAACTTGAAATAATATGGGGAAAAAATACTTTATTATAAAATGGGACTGATAAAAATAATGTCTAAAAGGTTGAAGTGAAGATTAAATAAAATCATATATGTCTAAAGCATTTGGCAAAGCAATCTACTCACTGTAGATTATAAAGTCCTTGATTGTGTATAATTTGGGTTTGGGTCATATTACTACCTGGGTTCTGATCTTGTTCTCCTTAAGTGATCCCAAGTTTTTTTGGGGGGAGTTTTTTTTTTCCCATTGAGCAGATAATATTCTTGATACCAATGCTGATGCATAAATTGCACACAAAAAAGTATTGTAGCTTAAAGTTCAATTAACAAACTGTGAGTCTAATGCCTCATCTATTTGTACTTCATCAACTATATCTCTATCACTTTTATGCTGGTATTTCTTTTTTCTCTCTCTAGATACCTTTGTACTGATATGTTCAACCCAGAAACTACAAAGTTTAGTGCTCTCCTAAATACAAACTTTTTGAATGTTTGTGACCGTTTTTTTGCTATTCTGCTGCAGAGGAAGCGACTCTTGGGTGACTATACTCTGATGTATTAAAAGATTTCTCTGAAACTCTCTTCCAATACTTTATTCCATAAAGTTCATTCCTTTTTGCTTATTTCCTGTTCCTTGATACAAATATTTATATGATTCTTTAGGAGCTGGGCCTAGTCTAGCTAACACAAAGTTTTGCTATTTAACTGTTTCATATTTAGTGCATACTAGAAGCCCGGCACACAAAATTCGTGCACTGGTACAGTCCCCACGCCTGGCCTGCGATCAGGGCCATCTTCCCCGGCTGGCCACAGCTGGCCCTGCCCGCCACTGCCACCCACCCCCAGTTCCCCATTCACCATCAGGTGATCGGAGCCTGCTGGCCCGGGGGGAGGAATGGAGAGGTCGGCCGTTCTACCCACTCACCAGCCCCACCCCTGCCATGGGTTGCCCTCTTTGTTTGGGGCAACTGGTGGAGCGGGGGCCTTGGCCTGGCACCACCCACATCGCCTGCCACCCATCCCCAGTTCCCCATTCACCATTGGGTGATCGGTGCCTGCCGGCCGGGGAAAAGGACCAAGAGGTGGTCAGTGTGCCTCATAGTGACTGGTTGAGTGGTCATTCTGGTCGTTCCACTATTAGAATTAATGGGGGCCCCAGATCAAGGTGGGAGTCCCTGCTGGGGGGCAGGGCTGGCCAGGGTGCGAGGTTTGCATGCTGACCACACCCTTGATCAGGGTGGGGATCCTCGCTGAGGGACAGGGCCAGCCTGGGCGAGGGGCCGCTGGGCAGTTTGCCGGCCGGCCATGCCCCCTATTGAGCTGGGTGTCCCCCTGGAGGGGCAGGGCCAGCTGGGGTGAGGGGCTGCGGGCAGTTTGCAGGTGGGACACCCCCAATTGGAGTGGGATCCCCACTGGGGGGTGGGGCCAGCTGGGGCAAAGGGACATGGGGGGTTTGCATGCTGGCCACACCCCTGATTGGGGTGGGGGTCCCCACTGGGAGATGGGACTGGCCTGGGCGAGGGGCCACTGGGTGGTTTGAAGGCTGGCCCCACCCCCAATTGGGTTGGGGATCCCCAATGGGGGTCTGGGCCATCTGGGGCAAGGGGCCGTGGGGGGTTTGCAGGCCGGACACTCCCAATTGGACTGGGGGTCCCCTCTGGGGGGGTGGGGCTGGCCGGGGCTAGTGGCGGCAGTCATTCTGGTCTCTGGTCATTCTGGTCGTTCTGCCATTTCATGTGCTGGGCTTTTATTATATAGGATATGTTTACTTAATGTTTGTTAGAAAAATTCAACCACTTACCAGAACACTGGGCAATGACATAAAACAAAAAAATAAATAAAACAAAAGCACACTAATCCAAATTTAAGATCTAATTATTTGGAATAATTTATCCAGAGTTTCTCTTTTAGAATCTATGCAAATTGAATTAAATAAATGTCTTCTATGTATTCTTGTGAAGTTTATAATCCTATACAGATGTTGCTATTAGTTATAATAGTTTATATATATTGAATGTTTATATAACCCACCATTATTCTAAGTGCTTTGTATATATTATTTTATTTACACTCACAAAAAGTGTGAGTTTCTTTGACTTTGGTACCATCATTATACCAATTCTACAATTGAGAGAATTATGGCTCAGTGAGATTAAATGTCTTACCCAAAGGCAGAACCAGAAAAATATCAAGCAAGATTAACTACAGAGCCTTGGCTCTTAACTGCCATTCTAAACTTCATCTATAATAATAAAAGTGTAATATGAAAATTGACCAAATGGCCAAACAGCGGAATGACAGTCTGGATGACCTTCCAGACAAAGTCGAGCTGCAAGGGCCAAGGCAGCCGGAGCTGCAAGGGCCAAGCCCCTTGCATGAATTTCGTGCATCAGGCCTCTAGTTCCATAATAATGATCAACATTTACAGAGTACTTACTATCTCTTCTCAGTACCATATAGGTACTCATCTCAGTAACATTTGGTATGATTCCTTTAATCCTAATCAGTGCACTAGGAAGTTGTAATATTATGATGCTCATTTTAAAGATGGGAAAAATGAGGACAGAAAAACTAAGCAACCCACAAGGTCACAAGATAGGAATTAGTGGATCCTGGATTATAAACAAAGCAGATTAACTCAATAGTACAGAAGTTTTCCAGCACTTGATTCTTATTAAATAGTATGTTTAGATAAGGGATAGTCCAGAGAAATTTTTGTTTTAACTGTTTACCCTCTGCCAGAGAATCTTAGCAAATAGAAGGGGGTCTAAATAAAGTTAAAATATATACTAATTATGTAAACACTTTTTATATCTCATGTGTTATCTCTTATGTATATAAGTTACCTAGGCAGATGCCAATAATTCATTTGCATGTGCTAAGAAGAGGCTAATGAAAGCCAGTTAAATCAATGGGCCTATTTTAGGAACTTGATCTTGAAGAGACAACTGAATGAATGCAATTCAATGAAGTAAAACAAAATTAAGATTATGTTTCCACAAAAATAGAAAATATTTTGATCAATTGTGCTATTCAGATATTTATTCACAAATACTTAATGTATCCAAAAGAATGAGATTATCAAATCAAAATACAAATCTAGTCAAAAACCAAACTCAAAAACTTGACCTTACAAGGATTTGAAAATGCACTAGAAGAAAAGTATTATTATTGGTGATTTAATTATGTTGCTCTTTTCTAGTAAAACTTACCAGCAATAACATGTATTGTAATAGAATTTGAATATGCCAATGCTTTTTTCTAAAATTGAATTCTTCAATTTTATCATTTGAAACTGTAAAGTACAATGATCCTATATAATAAAAGGGTAATATGCAAATTGACCCTAACAGCAGAACGACTGGGAATGACTGGTCACTATGACACACACTGACCACCAGGGGGCAGACGCTCAATGCAGGAGATGCCCCCCACAGGGGGAGCTCTGCTCAGCCACAAGCCAGGCTGATGGCTGCCAGCAGTCTGACGGCTGCCAGTACAGCGGTGGTGGGGGGAGCCTCTCCTGCCTCCTCAGCAGTGCTAACGATGTCCAACTACAGCTTAGGCCTGCTCCCCGCTGGCAAGTGGACATCCCCCGAGGGCTCCCAGGCTTCCAGAGGGATGTCTGACTGCCAGTTTAGGCCCGATCCCCTGGGGAGCGGGCCTAAGCCAGCATGTGGACATCCCCCGAGGGGTCCCAGATGGTGAGAGGGCACAGGCCGGGCTGAGGGACCCCCCCGCTGAATGCACAAATTTTTGTGCACTGGGCCTCTAGTATGATATATAAGAGTGTACAAGCTTTAAAGTTGAATTATTTTTTCTTTTTCCTAGTAAAATCAGTACCTCAAAATTTTAGTGGCTACCTATGAATAATTTCAACCTTATTCAGGGCGGGGGGAGTTTTATTTGTTCGCACTTAATATTAGTAAAAAAATGTCTATACTAATAAAAGAGTAATATGCTAATTAGACCAGGTTGACCTGCCATCTTCCAGATGTATGACTTCCTTCTGGACAAAGCTATGGTGGTGGGGCCGAGGCAGAGGCAGTTAGGGGCAATCAGGCCGGCAGGGGAGGGCAGTTGGGGGCGACCAGGCCAGCAGGAGAGGGCAGTTGGAGGCGATCAGGCCAGCCAGGGAGGGCAGTTGGGAGCTATCAGGCCAGCAGGGGAGAGCAGTTGGGGCAATCAGGCTGGCAGGTGAGCAGTTAGGGGTGATCAGGCAGGAAGGCAGAGGTGGTTAGGGGCAATCAGGCAGGCAGGCAGAGGTGGTTAGGGCAATCAGGCAGGCAGGCAGAGAGGTTAGGGATGATCATGCTGGCAGGCAGAGAGGTTAGGGGCAATCAGGCAGGCAGGCAGGTGAGCAGTTAGGAACCAGCGGTCCCAGATTGGAGAGGGATGTCTGATTGGAGAGGGTGCAGGCTGGGCTGAGGGAACCCCTGTGTGCACAGATTTCTTGCACTGGGTCTCTAGTTAAATATAAATGGAATTAGGAAGAGAACAATACAAACTCGTTCAGGTTATGTTAATAAATTATATAACAACACCCTCTATATCAGCTAAGCCTTATATAATTAGAATGATATCCCAAGTAGTCATGGAAAAGTGCTCAAAAATAAATGAAACTTGAAATTATCTAAGAAAGAGTTTTAAGAGAAATCATATGTATAAATTTTCCAAAAGTCTAAAAATAGCAATGTGTTAAACAAAATGCTCATGACAAAGAAAACAGCTCATCAAGCATTCCCAGCTATGAAAATGTGGTTTTCCCATACATCATACAATAAAAAGCAGATGGTAGAAAATTAGTTGCCAAAAAAGAAAGGAAACAGATACAACATGTTATAATTATGAGCTTCAGAGAAACAAAGGGAGGGAGATGAATATTTTTAAACAAAAAAAGTAATGTTTCTTCCATGAAAGCTATCTCTCCTGAGTAGGGCAAACTAAGGATAAAATGACATGATCTCAGAAACATTAAGTACTCCTGGAATGAACTTTTTTTATCATCTAGAAAAACATCCCCCTTCTTTTTGTTGTAACACACCAAATTCTTTGCCACTCTTTTTTAAATATTTTTTAAATTAAATCTTTATTGTTCAGATTATTACAGTTGTTCATCTTTTTCCCCCCCATAGCTCCCCTCCACCCGGTTCTCACCCCACCCTCTGCCCTTACCACACCCCCACTGTCCTCATCCATAGGTGTACGATTTTTGTCCAGTCTCTTCCCGCACAACCCACACTCCTTTCCCCCCCGAGAGTAGTCAGTCCACTCTCTTTCTATGCCCCTGATTCTATTATATTCACCAGTTTATTCTGTTCCTCAGATTATTTATTCACTTGATTTTTAGATTCACTTG
>NW_005369142.1:353755-357638 GCF_000412655.1 Myotis brandtii
TTGGTCCTTTTTCATATCCTCAAGGGTCTCACTATATTTATCAGCGGTTTCTAGAAAATTCTTGAAAAAACCTTATAACCGTGGTTTTGAACTCTATATCCAGTAGTTTGCTTTCCTCCATTTCTGTCATCTGTGACCTATTTCTTTTATGCTTCGCTGTGTTGATAGAGTGGCTTTCTGTCTTTGGTGTCCTATAGGGCCCAGTGACTCAGCCTCCCCAATTACCTGAGGTGGACACTCTTGGTGCACCCCTTTGTGGGCTTTGTGCACAGTCTTGTTGTAGTTAAGCCTTGATTGTTGTAGGTATCACTGGGAGGAATTGACCTCCAGGCCAATTGGCTGTGAGAATCAGCTGTGTCTGCAGTGGGAGAACTTCTGTGCTGGAGACACCCTTCTGGGGAAAGACTTGCTTCAGTGGGGCTTTGGTGTGCACTGAGTCTGCCCCCTGAATGTGTCCCTTATGGATCTGAGGAGCTGTAATCTGGATGGTCCCACTCTGACCACTGGGTACACTGGCACTTGGATCTCTAAGGAGGTGCTAATTTAGCCTCTGCCTGAGGCTACCCAGCAGGAGCTATGGAGAGATCTGCAGATTCCTCTTCTTTGTTTGGGGTTTGGAGGTGCCCAGCTGAGGCCCAGCTGTGAAGCAATGCAAGCTGCTGTGGGTCCTTGGGCCTTCTTTTGGAAGTTCTGGATCTCTCTGATCCAGCTGCAGTTTGTTAGGTAATTGTCAGATTGCAAAAGCCACTGCGCACAGCTTGGGTGGGGCGGGGTCTCAGGGAATCGACAGGGAAGAACAAACAGCTATGGCTGATCCTCAGTCCTACCCTAAGAGTCCCCTCGTCTCAGTGTCCCGGGAATCGCTGCAAGCACCTCGGAGAGAAAGCCGCCCTCAAGTTCTGCCCACTGGCAGACAGTCCAGTTTCTCCCCGTATGAGTCTGGGTCCCCAGAGACTTGCCTGGAACTGGAGTTCAGAGCAGTCGGGAGCTTGAGACTCCCTCCCGATTGAAAAAGACAACCATGTCCTCAGTTGCCAGCCCTTTCTACGTGCACCTCTGTACCTCTGCACTTTACTTCCGCACCTCCTCTGAGTCTCAGTGTGCTTTTCTCTTTCCTTCTAGTTGTAGAATTTCCACTGAGCCAGCCTTCCTGTGGTTCTGGATGATGTCTGTTTTGTCTTTTAGTTGTATTTTTGAAGTTGTTGTGCGAGGCAGCAATTTCCAGTGTTTACCTATGCCGCCATCTTGGTTTATCCACCACTCTTGGTATTTGTGGTTTACTTAGAGGTCCTTATGGCTCTTTGGATGGACCTGTTGGTTCAGTCTCTCTTGCCTCATGATCAAAGCAGGCCACATCTGGGATGCATATGTCTCTCAAACAGGTCCAACTTAGAGTTAATCCAAGAGTTTTACAAAAACTCTGAAAGTGCTATGTTCTTTTTCACAGGAGTTGAGCATAGGAAGCTATAGGTTTAATGCTGCTGATACCACACAAAAGTGAAATGAAACCACTATGCAAGAGAGCAGGCTGAAGAGATATGCAGTAGGTCCTAATGACAACATTTTAACCCCTGATCAAACTGGTCCTAAATCAGAGTCATGTGAGCCAATAAAATCCCCTTTTATCTGAAACCAATTTGAATTGGATTTTCTATATATTGACCCTTAAAAGATCCTGAATAATAAAATTCTAATCTCATTTTTGTTTATCTAGTGAATAAACAAAACTAGAGCTACTGCAGTCTATAAAGCACCTTTTCTACATTCATTATCATAAGAACTCTGTGAAGTGTTACTACAATTTTTATTTTACAGATGAGGCTACATAGTGCCTTGGTCCCTTCAGATTGCTATAAGGAAATATCACTTTCTACTATAATAAATACTACTGGTTGGCTTATAAACAACAGAAAGTTATTTCTCACAGTTATGGAGGCTGGGAGTCTGAAATCAGGGTACCAGCCTGATGAAGTAAGGGTCCACTTCCAGGTTGCTGACTTATTGTTATATCTTCACATGGGGGTAGAGGGAATAGCAATCTTTCTGGAGCCTCTTTTATAAGAACACTAATACTATTCATGAGGGTACTGTCCTTGTGACCTAATCACCTCCCAAAGACCCCACCTCATACCATTATATCAGACATTAGAATTTCAACATATGAATTTTGAGGGTACAGAAACATTCAGATTATAACAAATGACTTGCCCAAGATCACACAGCTGGTAATTAGCAGCACCCAGGTCTTGTGAATTCAAATCCTATACTTTTCCACTAGTGCTTTTCAACCTCAGGGTGTTGTTGTTTTGTGTTCTTTTTAAAAGGTATTTTCAGTGCTATGACAGGTGGTACAAAAAGCTATAGTTTAAATGTAACTTCTCTTTCTAGAACTTCAATTATATTCAAATATCTTAGAGAAAGAGTATAAGCTATGTAACACAATTTTTGTCATTCTATATAGTATTATTGTATTTTAAAATTTAATATAATATAGTACAAAGCAAACATTTTTAGAATTCAAATAAATATCTCAATAAGGTGTCATGATTGCAATTGGCCACTTGGGTATTTATCCTAAGATCAAAAAAGTAGTTCTATCCTTTCACCATTAGGAAGCACATAAAATGCAACAGTATTTTAAAGCTCAAATTAAAGGGCAAAAATTGATTATAAATAATGAATAAACTCTATAATGAATAAACTATCATTTTATTTTATAGTTAGACACAAAAGTACTAAGGTCCCAGAGAATAAGTATAATGATGAAACAAACCCAGAATGTTTTAAACAAAGAACAGAAGCCTACATAAGTACAAATATTCTGAACAGACAAACATTTCTATTGCCACAGAAATTAAGGTCACTAGTAATTCTCCAGGAAGACTTCCAAACTATTCTGGCAGTACAGTTGAAGCAGAGGTTTATTTTAAAGATAATGCCAAAAAAATAATTGTTGATGATAGATTTTGAATTTCATTCTATCTATTTCATTAGACTATTTTTTGTAGAAGTCTAATTTTCTTGAGGCTATAGCAAGGTAAATAAGTCATAGATGATGTGGTATGTTGAATAATGGTCCCCCCAACATGTCCACTTCTAATCCCCAGAACCTGAGACTAGGTTATCTACATAAAAAGGGGGATTTTGCAGATATGATTAAGTTAAGCATCTTGAAATGAGGAGATTATCCTGAATTACCTGGGTAGGCCCAATTAAATCACAGGGTCTTTATAAAAGATAGGAATATCAGTATCAGAAAGGGGTATGTGTTGACAACAGTAATGGTCATAGTTATGTGGGGCCACAAACAAAGTAATGCAAGTGGCCTATAGAAGCTTAAAGAGACACAGAAAAAAATTTTTCCCTAGAGTCTCCACAAGGAACATAGACTGACTGACTGATTTTTGACACTGGACTCCAGAATTATAATAAATTTATATTATTTGAAGTCACTAAGTTTGTAGTAATCTGTTACAGTAAAATAGAAAATTAATACAGGGTTGCTGTATTTTCTTATTATGATGCTTTATCCTATATAATAAAGAGGTAATATGCAAATTGGCTGTCATGCCCTCACAAGATGGTTGCCTACGGCCAGGCCAGCAGGGGGGTTAGTGAGGGATGACCAAACGATTGAACAAGCAGGTTGCGTGGGGGAACCAGGCTGGCAGGGGGGTTAGTGAGGAACAACCAAACGACTGAACAGCAGGACAGCGCGGGCCATGAGGGGTGACCAGGCTGGCAGTGGGGGCAGGTTGGGGGCAACCAGGCCAGCAGGGGGGACAGTAAGAGGCAACCAGGCCAGTGGGGTGGGGGCAGTTAGGGGTGACCAGGCCGGTGGGAGGGATGTAGTTGGGGGCAATTAGGCTGGCAGGGGGGACAA
>NW_005369142.1:357707-360119 GCF_000412655.1 Myotis brandtii
ATTGTGAGAAGGATGTCCAACTGCTGGTTTAGGCCCAATCCCTGGGATCAGACCTAAACCAGCAGTTGGACATACCCCGAGGGGTTCTGGATTGGAGAGGGTGCAGGCTGGGCTGAGGGGACCTGCCCCCTTGCACGAATTTCATGTACCGGGCCTCTAGTAAAAATATAAATATTAAAATATTGAGTGAGGCAGAAAAAGTATCCATTGTGTAGGATTCCCAAGCCAAATTTCAATGATCTAGTATTTGTTATGCATCATTTAGTTCATTTTAGCTAGGCTAATATTTTTCTTTTTTTTTAATTTCTTTATTGGTTAAGGTATTACAAATGTGTCCTCATTTTTCAATCAACATTCAAAAATCTATTTCATTTCTATGGCACAGAAAATTTCAAGTCAGAAAATTAAAACTTTAAACATAATTTTACAATAACATCTAAAATATCAAATGCCCAGGAATATATCAAGCAAAATATGTATAAAACTGCACATGAAAACTTAAAACAATATTGAAATAAATTGAAGACATATATAAATAGATAAATCATAACTATAGATTAGAATACTAATATTATAATGATATCAATTTTCCCCAAATTGATCTAATGAAATCTACATTACCAAAGAAATTTTACAAGATGATTTTAAAATTTATATGGATATGCTAGTGACAAAAATAACCAACAAAATTTAAAATAGAAGAAAAATGTAACATGCTACATGAAAGGAGTTCTCAGGGCTGCCAACCTTACAGTAGAAGTTGAGTAGTAGTATATTTCTCCTACATAGAAAAAAAAGAAAGAAAGAAAAAAGAAGAAGAAGAAGAAAAATGTAGGAGGACTACTCTACTTAAAATCAAGGTTTACAAATATCACAATGGAATAAATAGAGTCCTAACCACAGACCCATACATATATGGAATTGTGATTTATGACAATGGCAGCTTTGCATAGATAGTCTTTAATAAAAGGTATTAGGACAATTAGTTATCTACAAAGAAAAACATTTAACTTGATGCCTGCATCATTCCAAACACATAAATCAGAGGAAGATAGCTTTATATGCTAAAGTCAGAAAAATAGAACTTTCATAAAATAATTTAGAGTAATATATCCATGATCTTATATTGGCAAATGTTTCATTCATAAAAAGTGTTTATAATCAAAATTATTAATAAATTGGCCTATATTACAACTAAAAATTACTGTTCATCAAATGATACCACCAAAACAGTGAAAAAGATAAATCAATGTAAAAGATATTTGCAACATATGTAACCAACTAAAGGTTTATTCAGAACATATAAAAACAAAATATGGCAGAGTAGGTAAATGCTGTGCTCACCTCTTCTCACAACCACATCAAAATTACAAATAAATTATAAAACAACCATAATTGAAAACCACCTGAAGAGTAGCTGAACAAAAGTCCTACAACTAAGGATATAAAGGAGAAGCCACATTAAGCCTGGTAGGAGGGGTGAAGATGCAAAACAGGCTGGTCCTACACCCACATATGGTGGTTAATAATTGGGAGGAATATCCTGGTTGTGGAGGTCACCCCATGAGGAATGAGGGGTCCCAGCTCCACACTGGCTTTCCCAGCCCAGGATTCCAGTACTTGGAAGAGAGTCCCTATAACTTCAGGTTGTGAAAACCAACAGAAATTGTGGCTGAGAAGATTGTAGCTGAGTGATATGGAGGGCTGCTGGAGTCCCTGGCATTCCTTTTAACGGCCCATGCACAGATTTTCCCACTAACAGACTCACTCCAGTGCTGGAACAGGATCTCTAAAAGTGTCAGGGACATATATGGAAGAACTGAAATGTCTGTCTTCCCAGGCAAGTGCTGGAAGAACAGTTGGCAAGCACGATTATTCCTGTGTTGACTCCTTCCCCAAGCCAACCTGCAGGCACAGGTGGGTACCAAATCTGAGTCTATCAACCTGACTAACACCTTTCTCTCTATCCTGGCGATTCCCCGAGACCCCACCCCAACCAACTTGTGGGCTCACTCTATCTTCTACCAGCAGCTTTGCCATAAAACTCTATCTCACACTGAAAACTTTCCTAAAATCTCTCAAAGTTCTGTTACAGAAGACCAAAGAAATACCAAGCATGCTTCCTAGAGAAAGGGAGGGACCCCGTTTATTAACACTAGTGGACTCCAGGAATCATTTCCAAATCAGAGTGAAGAAACACGCAGAGAGCCTGTCTATATATATATCCCACTGGGGTCTTTGTCTTGCAGATATGCCCCCTTCCCCCTTCGTGGCCCTGCAAGAAGGCTGCCAGGTGCCAGGCCACATCCGATTGTCTGTCCTGGCACCAGCATAACAACCCTCCCCCCCAGGGCAGTTCATTGTTCACAGTTTCTATGGCCTGACACGCCTTGCAAGACCAGTTTCCTCCTC
>NW_005369142.1:361334-361855 GCF_000412655.1 Myotis brandtii
AGGAGGTGGGCTTGTGACCTGGCAGAGACAAACTGTAGCAATTAGAATTGTAAGAGTCACAACATCCTTGTCTCTCTGGAGCCATGTCCATGAAGACGCAGGCATCTTCTAAGTCTATTATACAGTTTTCTGCAGGCCACTGTCAGGGCTGTGAGTGGCAGCTGGTTCCTCTTTCCAGCCACAAACACAGTCTGTACAATTCCCCAAAATGTATTCTGGCATGGGAGAAAGTTGCTTCGCTGTACCCAGGTAGCTTAACCCCTATACAACTGGGCTTGGACCTCTGCCTAGCAAAATGCAGCCTCCAGTCCTCCCAACCCAACGGAGGTCTCGGCCAGTTCCTCAGTCAGACTTCTCCTCTCTTGGAGAATCACAAAGTCCTGTAGGCTCCCTCCCAGGTCCAGGGAGAGCACCTTTCCTTTGCCCTTTTGTTAACCCTGTTTACTAGTTACAGGGTCCTATCATAAGCTGCCAGTCCAAAACAGCCAGAGTTGCAGTTAGAAACAGCCCTGCATATTACA
>NW_005369142.1:362342-366982 GCF_000412655.1 Myotis brandtii
CCTTAATTCAGCACAGGCAGGGGGCAGGGCCCATAAAATCTCTCTGCCCTGCGGAGCTGTGAGTCCCGCCCCTGAAAGTCCCAGTCAGACAAGAAAAGCCACAAATACCTTTAAATCTACCCCAGAATTCCAAAATTTCAACCTAACACAGCAAAATCACAGAGCAAACCAAAGTCCCTAGTACACAAACATAGACAGAAATTTTTACTAAGTGGGCTGATTCCTCCCGTGATAGAGAGCAAAAGTCTCTGAGAAAACTAACTCAATAGCACTGCTTGAGACTTTTGCAGACCTTCATGGGCTCAGCCTTCAGTAAATCAAACGTTTTAACCAGATGAGCAAACAGAAAATCAAAGTAGCTTCCGCTTTCACACAGACCAGTTAATCAGCAGATAGTTATGCTAAGACAGACAAACATCCATACTCACACTCTCTCAGTAGACTAGCCCAAACTGGAGCTGAGAAGATAGTTCCCAACTCCCCAGATGGGCATGGGGCACTCCCAGCACCCACGCCCCAGACTAGAATTCTCAACCGACGTCTCAGTGAGAACCTACTGGAGGAGTTAAGGCTGCATCCAGCCCCCCTTCTGGGTAGCAAATTGGCTAGTCCCACACACAAACAGAAGAGTGAACCCATAATTCCTTAATTGAATCTGAATTCACTCACCTCTGGAGTCCTGATTCCTGATTTACCTGATGAAGTCCTATGACTTCCGGGGAGGTGATCAAGCTCCCCCTTCCACTCACTTGGAGTGGGCCTGACTGACTGGGGCCCCTACCTTATAGATTCTGTTGACAGGTCCAGAGGTGTCCATCCACTTTCTCCAGATGCCAGCCAGGTCCTGGGCTGAGGGCAGGGAGCACCTGGAGCTCCCCCCAGTTCAATTCTGCTAAAATCAGCAGCGTGCGCCTTTCGGAGGCCTGTCCCATGCCCCGGGCCCCAAACCCTGTCCACTCACCAGAGGCAAGAGCCAAACACAGTTAGCTTCCTGGTTCAGGGAACCATATGTTGCAGAAGACCAAGAAATACCAAACATGCTTCCTAGAGAAAGGGAGGGACCCCGTTTATTAACACTAGTGGACTCCAGGAATCATTTCCAAATCAGAGTGAAGAAACACGCAGAGAGCCTGTCTATATATATATCCCACTGGGGTCTTTGTCTTGCAGATATGCCCCCTTCCCCCTTCGTGGCCCTGCAAGAAGGCTGCCAGGTGCCAGGCCACATCCGATTGTCTGTCCTGGCACCAGCATAACAACCCTCCCCCCCAGGGCAGTTCATTGTTCACAGTTTCTATGGCCTGACACGCCTTGCAAGACCAGTTTCCTCCTCATAACCACCTGACTCACCAGCATAACAACCCTCCCCACCAGTGCAGTTCATTGTTCACTGTTTCTATGGCCTGACACACCTTGCAAGACCAGTTTCCTCCTCAGTTCCATAACACCAAACCAGCTGTGTCTTGCTTTAGCATGGCCCTTACCATTGGCTAAGCAGCCCAATCCCTGCACTAGTGCCAACCAGACTCACATCACAGCTTAGCCTCTTTCAGGCACCTCTAAATCCAGGGGGGAAAAATGGCCACCATCTGCAGATCACTTAATAGCTCCTATTAGTTGGCATTGCCTGGGCAAAGGAAATGAGTAACCTTGGCCTGCACAGGCCCCAGAAATAAGACATTCGGTAGCTGATTGGACATATTATATCTGAGGAGCACAGAAGAAACAAGTTAGAGCCACACAAGAGAATGGGAGTTATGGAAAGGGGAGCCATTCTGGAGCTGGAGCTCGGCTGAGAGGCCCAAGTGATATTGGCTGCAAAGCCCCTTCTTCTCAGGAGTGTAGGCTCTCACCTCTACACAGGGATCCTAAATCAGAGCAGCAGAGTCTGGAAGATGAATCTGTGTAGCACTGGGCAGTGGGAACCAGGGGAATTCTGTCTGCCTGGGAGACTGGGAGACTGGGATGGCACCTTACCAGTGAGGGAGCCTATTGTTAGAAGCCCCAGCCTGAGAAGTTTGTCCCAGGCTCTAACTACTGGAAAGATTGTGCTGTAGTGTGTGGGGGAAAAAAAAAGAAGAAGAAGAAGAAGAAGAAGGGTCCTGGGGCTGGCCTGTACCCAGCAGTGACTTGTAAGGACCCTCTGCTTTCCTGCCTGGCTAGGGGAAAAAGGAAGGGATTGTTCTACCTCCATTGTGAGGTTGGAACCCTTCCCCCTATGTAGAGGGTCTCAGACTGTTTCATCCTGTGGGTCTGGCAGCATGGCCTGGAGGAGCAGGACAGATGGGGGATTTGGAGACTTGGGAGCATGAGGTGAGCTGGGGTTCTTGGAACTGACTTTGCTGAGACCAGCCATACAGAGATTTGGGTCCTGCACGGGGTTGATTTTATAGCCCCTTCTGCTTGGACCTGTGGCACAGGGGTGCTGGTCCTCCCAGAGTTAGAGTTTTTAGTCTATCCCATGGGAAGGCTTCTATTGGAAGGCAGATAAACAAGAGCTGGGCTTTTGTGGCTGCACTGTTGGGAGCTGATCTGAGCTCCCTGTGGAAGATAGGCAAAGAACTCATAATGGGATATTCCAAGTGTGAGACCTTCAGGGGCTACTGTCTGGGAACAGGAAGAAATGTTTAACCCCCTCCTACAGACAATATTCTCCACTCCTTTTGAAATGGAATATTTGGGCTGGAACCCGAATTCTTTGTCTGTCGGAGTCGAAGAATGAATCCACGGACAGGGGGTAGTATAGCAAAGGTGGAGATTTATTGAAGAACAAGTACAGACTCCCACATGGGGAGAGGGAAAGAGTCCCACAGAATGGACTCCCACATGGGGAGGGGGAAAGGGTCCCACTGAGTTCCTTTTTCCCTGTGGCTTATAAAGGCTGTAGATCCTTGTGCCTTGATATCCCCTCTAATTGGTCATTATTCCCTTAGACTGGTTACTATAGTAATTCCTGAGCTCAAAGGTCAAACCTCACATGGGACAATGAGGTTCTCCCCCAATCCCCTCCTTCCTTATTATTTTCCTATTGCCTTTGGGTTTCGTCTTCTTTTTCTGGATGAAGGGCATCCTTCCCTTTATTTTGTAAATATAGTCCTTTTGCTGTTCCTAGTTCCCTCATTCTATGGAAATGTACTTGTTGCAGCTCTACAGCCCTGTGCTTCTTCCCTGGTCCCCTTGATTTCTAAAATTTCCTAAAACCTGTCTTTTTTACCCCTAAAAATTTCTGTTTCAGTCCCCCCCCCCTTAGGAAACTGCCATTGGGGACAATGGACGCCGATCTGTCTGGTTGCTTCCTGCTGGCAAAAGGGTCATAGTTTTGGGGGGCAGCAGTCAGGGTCCCATCAGAAGTGGGCTAAGGGTCCACGGACGATGGATGTAGCTGCCTTCATCTGTGGTTTCATGCAGAGGACCATTTGTAGCTTAAGTTGTCCTATAGACTAAGGTTTAGCACATTTTACTCTGAAAGAGATGTGGGAGATATAGTATATCTACTTGAGATTATTTGACCCTGAATTGGGCTGCTTTAACATACTTAGTAGTTAGGGATTTGCGGAGCCAGTATGGCTTGATAAATTTACTATACCAGAGTTACAGAGAGGAGCTATAAACAGGAGTTATCTTGTGGTGTTTTCTGGGTCCCAGTAAGGACCGAGAAGGTCTCCTCCAGGTACCAGCTTAGGATTCAGGTGACACTAATGAAAAGACAAAATAAGAATTGTTAAAAAGATGAAGATACTGATTATTTAGAAATACCAGAGTATGTTACTTATTTGGGACTTATTGACTCTTCAGGTTGCCTTCGAAAGAGAAGTTTCAGGTCCTTTAGAGGCTCACATGAGTAGAAATCTGGTGATCGGGTTGATGACAATGTACCTTCATCCTCCTCCTGTGCTGGCATTCAAGGCTCACTCGAGATAGATAGATTTAGGAGTAGATGCTGCTGACCTGTGGGGAAACTTAAAGACGGTGCCTGTAAAAGAGCCTTTTGAGTTGTTCAAAGGCCTGCCCAAATAAATGAGGGCTATTCCTGAAAGCTCTGGGGAAGCACTGTCCATGTTAGCTGATGGCTTTGATTATTGGGATCTTTTAAAGGCGAATAGGGACTGTGAGTTAGGAGGCAGGAGTATATAGAAGAAGGCATTCTTGAGATTTAGTACTGCAAACCACTTTGTGTTCTCTGGAGTGTGGGCAAGTAAAGCATAAGGGTTAGGGACAATTGGCTGGATAGGAATCACTGCCTTATTTACTAGTTATAAGTCCTGAACTAGTCCTCCACCTCTATTAGCCTCTTGTACCCCTAAGATGGGGGTATTGTAAGGACTATGACAAGGTTTCAATAAACGTTGGGCTTCTAAAATAGATGGCCTATTAATATATTGAGTCCTTCTAGAGCCTCAGGGTTGAGAGGATATTGTTTCTGATGTGAATATGAGGCTTTTTGCAGAATCAGGAAGGCATGGGAAAGGAACAACTTACTCCAGCTGTGCCCTAAAAGCTGAGAAAAATATCTCCTTATTGGCTTCCCAGACATGCCTGTAATGCAGGGGTCCTCAAACTTTTTAAACAGGGGGCCAGTTCACTGTCCCTCAGACCATTGGAGGGCCAGACTATAGTTTAAAAAAAAACTATGGGGGGAA
>NW_005369142.1:372257-385971 GCF_000412655.1 Myotis brandtii
AACTGCACATATCTTATTTTGAAGTAAAAAAAAAAAACAAAACGGGAAAAAATACAATATTTGTATTTGCATGTGGCCCGTGGGCCGTAGTTTGAGGACCCCTGCTGTAATGGCTACAGCCTCTGAGGATAATTTACCAGGGTTTGGGAATACAGAGAAGGTGGCTCCGACATCGGGGAAAAAATTAATTTCCTTTCCCTCCCACCCCCCTGTCAGGCTTACCCGGGGCTTCTGGGTGGAGGTGGCAGTCCTCTGAGGAGCTGGATTGAGAGACCCTGAGCCCCATCAGTCCTGTTGGGCCAGCTTGTCGCCAGCCCTGTCCCAAGGGACCTCAGTCTCCAGGGGCAGTCCGACTTCCAGTGGTTTCCTTGACAGGTAGAACAGGGCTTCAGGAGTCAACCATGCCCCCTGGGGCAACTCCAGCTTATAAGTCCAACCTGTCTACAGTTGTAGCAGGTGACCAGGACTGACCGTTCGCCTCTGAGCTCTGACTGGTGGCCCTTGTCTTACCGAAGCATGGCACAAAGAGCCTTGGTTTTGGGCTGGCTTTTCCTGTTTCTCCTTTTTTCCGTCTCCTGGTCTCTATTATAGAACACAGAGGTGGTAACTTTCAGGAGATTTTCTAAATTACTCTTGGGACTAATAGCCAATTCTTGCAACATCCTGATATCTGGGATAGCCTGTGTGATAAGTTTGTCCTTTAAAATTAGTTGTCCCAATTCTGAATCTGAGGTAAAGTTTGTACACTTTGTTATGCCCAGAGTTCAGGGTCCCCAATAATCAACCACCAGGGAGCCTTTTCCGATGCAAAAGCAAAGAGTCTTTATTCAAACCTGGGTTTGGCTCCCAGCCTCTTTCCGACGCAGCGGCAAGATGAGAGAACAGAGTCCCAGGAGGACAAATGTTATATAGTGCTAGTCATTTGGGTGGGCTTAGGTAAGTGATGTGAGTTACAGAGATTGGTCACTCTGGTCAGGGTTTTTCAGCAGGGTCTTACAGCACAAAGGTCAGGAAGTGACCAGCACATTCTGAGGCTTGAGCTGTCCCCCACTATAGCCTTATTAGGACCTTAGCTGCATTCCTGGAGCTTCATTGGTCCACTCAGGTGGTTGTTGGGGGAGTTAGGACAGTACTGGCATTCTTGTGGTCACTCTCAGAAAAGGGAGGGGGCTTAGGCTGAGGGCCCAGCCCTACAAGACAAGATGGAGGAAAGTTCTTTGTCCTTTCACACTTAACCAAAAGCCTCCCCGAGCCTTTCAAAAAGACTGAGGGGATTTTGTCAGCCCCTTGATTAATGGTGATTAATTTAGAGTAGTTAACAGGCTTTGTTTTGCTACATCTGAGCCCTTCTATAATACAGAACTGGCAGTGCTTTATTTTCCACCTCTCAGTTTTAGGATCCCATTGAGGTCTACAGGGGGAATTATTTCACTTCTAAATTCTTTTGTTTTTCGGGGTTTTCTGAGAACTTTCTTAAATTATTTTTAATTTGTCTCATATCCCAGGATGAGAAGGGGATCTGGGTTTAAGTATGGCCAGATCCTCTATCTGTCTTGGGGCAAGTTTAGGTTGGCTTAGTCTTGGGCAGGGGTGGGGCACAGTCTCTGCCCTCTCCCTCAGTGGACTTGGGTTGTTATTGCCAGGAGCAAATGATTAAATTTAGTTTCCCACCTCCCTTTGGCTTGTCCCCTAGAGTTAAGAAAGCCTGGATATATGGGACTTTCAATTATTTCCCATTTTTCCTACTGAAAATATTAAAACTTCCCTCTGGGGCTACTTTTTACTATTTTCTAGTTGGCATCCGAGGCCAAATCTGAGGGCCAAGAGAGATCGGGCGCTTTTTCTTTAAGGTTTATGGGTCAACGTTATCCCAATTCTTGAGGATGTATCCTAGGGGCTGTATTTTATGTAATATGGATGGCAGGCTTCCCATCAAGGAAAAGAAAAGAAGAAGAAAGAAAATATGTACAAGGATGACCAGCATCCTTGTACCCACAAAAGGACGTGATGATTTAGGTGACCCACCTTGTCGGCATTCAGTCGCAGACAAAGTGGCCAGGTGGAGTTAACTGCACTCACCACCACGACTGACCACCCAAGCTCACGCAGAGGCCACCCTTTCCTGATGCTCCTGGTGAGTTCCTGATGGAGGTGGTATGTATAACCATTGTTCTAAGGCCCCTTGTTTATGATTAAAAGTGCCTGAGGCAGCTGTAATATTTTTGAAGTACCTATTGGACTGTATTTCTGAGGGGTTTACTCCAGGATGAGAACTTAAGAGAGTTTACACAGTACCTGGAACCCTGGTTTGGCCAATATCCAGTGATCCAAGTAAAGTATTAACAGCTCCGGTCCCCACCCCTTGTATGCCCCTAGTTATTAAGGATTTGTCCTCTGCCTGATTTTTGGAGAAAGGATGGAATCTCTTTCTAGTCAAATTTAGTACTTTAAGCTTCCTGCTCATTGGCTTAACTTTTTATTTTTATTGAACCTTAATTTCTGTTGTTTTATTTTCAAGCCTTAAGATGCCACCTTAGAGATTTTACTTTCTTTAAACAGGGCAACCAACTTGGTTGCTTCCCCGCTGAGAGAGGGACATGCTAGTTGACTTTACAAGGAATTGTTTAGGTAAAAGGCACACCTTATTAGTTCTTATTAATGGTGAATATTAGTATATGAGATTTTTATTTCCCCCTTTTAAGCTTAAATTTACCCCTGAATATCTAGTGCTCATCTGTATATTTCAATCAGGTATGCTGGAAGGAGGTACCACCTTCTATATATACTTTAATAATACCCTGAAGTTCTACAAACCCCTTTTAGTTCAAAGATATGATCTGCTTAGAAGCCTGCAATTTAGAGTAAGTCAGAGTCCTTTCCATGGGTTTTTCCAAAGACTTAAATGCACCAAAATAAGACAATGGCTGTCCAATGACAAAATTCAGAAGTGGCATGGTTATAGATTTGTTTAAAATGCAATTGAAAAAAACTTTATAATATTCTGAGACAACAACCTTCTAGTACAACAAACAATTTGTATATAAAAAATAACATGTGGCACATGGCTTATTGCATATGGTGTATTAAGCATTGAAAATAATTAAAAACCTCTAATATGTGAAACACAAATACCTGGAATGTCATTGGCAGATGCAGAGAATTATTATGCTTGCCCTTTTTTCCTGATTGAAAGTTTCTGTTTTGAACGTGGCTTTAAATTTGTGTAAGTTCTTTTCTAAAGCAGACTGAAATTTCTATAACATTCAAAGTATATGTATTTAAATAGAACATTGCTATTAATTTTTATTTGAGAGAGTTTCCTCATGCAATTCCCAGTATATTGCATTGGTCTAATTTAGTTCAAAAATATTTCCTTTAAGGGAGAGAGCATAAATATTTGCATCACTTCAGGGCCCTTGAGATGTCACAAAGCTGTCTGTCAGTTAAATTCTTGAAATATTACACTTGGAAAAACTGTCAAATATACCCAATTTAAAGATTATTAAAATTTAAACCAGTTTTAACATTAAAGATTTGGTCTGGAAAACTGAATTAATCCTTTTCAATCTGGCTAATAAATTATTATATTTTAATAACTCTACAGTATACTTTGAATTGTAGAGAAAATGCTGGGAGGACACGCCTACCATCTGCCCATTCCCTTGCTGCTGTGCCCCCAAGGGACAGAAGCGGCTGCCCCTTAGCCAGCCTCAGTTCCACTTCAGCAAGCCTGCTTGGGTTTGTGATGTCACAGGCAGACACTGGACCACCGGTCCTTGGTCCCTATTAATACCCAAGCTTCCCACTGGATGTTCAATGGATGCGATGCTGGACAGGGCTTTGTAAATTTCCCCCCCACCCTGCTTCTTTTTTTAAGTGCCCACACAGGTTTGGCCAGTGTCACCTCTTATTCTGCTGCTTTTGGAACCAAAAGTCACTTGTCTGAGTAAAACTGCTCTTTTTTTTTCCTTCCCCCTCCCATTTCGCCCCAGGTGGGGAAGACAAATGGTTTGTCAATCACAGGTAGGCTACAACTTCAGCCAATGGTCTTTGTTTAAACTTCCCTGGATTAACATATATTTAACCTTCACAAATTTTATTCTTTCAAATTAGCCTTAGAATCTTCAAATCTTAATCCAGCAAAATAACCTTTGGTTCTGAGTGGCACAAAGCCTACAGAGAGCAGAGACAGAGGGCTTTCTATGTTCATAAAAACGGCAAAGAGCAAACAAAGCTAGCAAAGCAATCAGTAACCAAGGTACATTGCAGACAAAGACACCCTCAAGATTCAAACTCTGCCACATGTTCAGCCTATCCATAAGCAGATGGGCCCCAGCAGATTGGACGTTTCCTATCTTTAAACAGATTGATTCAAACATCAACAGGAAACATCAATAGAAATGCTCTTATACATGATATTAACAAGTGTGCACAATCCACAGACACTCCACAAAGCACTCCATTAAAAAGCAATGTCTCTTGTTCCTGGTTTGGGGAACTGATCCTCCCTAGAACCTCAGTATTTTTCCAATGGACTATTATGGCCATGTGGCTTGCCTGGTTGCCTCACATTCCCCTTGTGTCATTTTCGCCATCTTCCAAATAAAAACAGTCTCCAGCCTATTCTATAGCATCTGTGAAGAGATGGGGCTCAGGCCAAGAGGCCACCCAAAATCAGGTGGGGCACCTCCCCTTGAACTAGCCTTTCCCTCTACATGGGTACAGAAAGTCCCAGAAGCGTCCCTAATTTGTGAGAAATGGCTCACCTATTCAAATTTCAAATGAGGGACTGGGAAATAAAAACATTGCAAAAATGAGACTTATAAGAACACTCCCCACTCCCGAGAGTGTGCGACCATTTTACAGAATCACAATAAAGGTGAGAGGCGAGTTACCTAGTAATTAATGGGCAAACTTAACAGCTGTGTCTGGCTGTAATGCTGAATTTTCTGAAAGGCTAAGACTTCTACAGGGTTGATGGAAGAAGCGGCTAAGGGCTGTGATTAACTCCTGTTATGCCTGATGGGAAGATCTAGGGCCATGCTCATATGTCAGGAGTGGAAAACAGTTAGTTGGCTCTCCCTTTCTTAACTCTTGCCTAGAAGTTTTCCCCCAGGACTCCTACTATAAAGGCCTGCACAAATGGAGACTGAGGATTTTAAGCTTAGTGGGACCTGGACCATGGAGGCAGCGATCTCACTGGCTACTATTTGACCTGACTGAGAGAGAGAGCAGAAGAAAAAGGCAGATGATTCTCCAATTAAAACCTGTTTGGGATTTGGGCTAGGGGAGTGGACATATGTAGTGGGTCAGAAATGTGCTGTTTCTTTTGTGTGTGTGTGTGTTTTGTTTTGTTTTTTTGAATCATGTCTCAGTTTCTCTCCCAGCTGTCTAAGACTGCCATGAGGACCTGGAATGCTGGGTGACCAACCCTTGTATGCATCCCCTGGATGGGTCATAATTTAATTACATGTGTTGTTAAAACCCTATGAGGTGGTCTTCATGTTATGGAGAGTCTCCCTCAGCACCCCCACTGTGGACATAAGAACGTCAGAGAGTCCCAGACGGGGGCAGGGAAGGGGGTGTGGAGGATGGAGGGGGGAATTGCCTCTTTAATCTTCTCGGAGCTGGGCAGGGACCCAAGCACTCATTTAGTCGATGGCCGGGCTTTGACTTGTGACTGGCAGAAGCCTAATGCTCAAACCCGACCCGGCACCAGTTTATCCTTCCATGGGAGACTTTTTTTGTAGCAGCAGTTGCCCTAGGGACCTTTACTTGACTGACCCATGCCCCATTTGGTTTTGGCCCTGGAGAATACATCCAGAAAGGAGCAGTGAAACAAGAGAGAGAGATAGATGCCCGCTTTTTAGACGGCAGCCAAGTTTAAGTGACTGGAGGGTGGCCGTCAGCCTCCAAAATCATACGAGAGACAGAAAAGGGGATTGCAGAAGATGACGGCGGGCAGGACGGAGATGAGGGAGAGGGTGTGAGTGAGTGAGGGGGTGAGAGGAGAGTGTGTGGACCTGTGTGGTGTGTGTGTGAGTGAGTGAGGGACAGTTAAATCTGGCAGGAGTAGCAGAGGCTGGCTGACCAGGCTGTCCTGGACAGGGAGCACCTACCACCACTGCGGGCACTCCTTGGGCTGCAGGGCTCAGGCACAGAGCCCACACCATCTTGAAGGGGAGGAAGGGGAGAGCAGCCTCTTCTAGGAACTCATCAACACCACCAGCCAGACAGACCTTGGACACTGCCTGTGATCCTGCAGCCACTCCAGCCAAAATCCTGCTGCCCCACCCACAGACCTGCAGACCCTAGGACAGTGATGGCAAACCTTTTGAGCTCGGCATGTCAGCATTTTGAAAAACCCTAACTTAACTCTGGTGCCATGTCACATATAGAAATTTTTTTTATATTTGCAACCATAGTAAAACAAAGACTTATATTTTTGACATTTATTTTATATATTTAAATGCCATTTAACAAAGAAAAATCAACCAAAAAAATGAGTTCGCGTGTCACCTCTGACACACGTGTCATAGGTTCGCCATCACTGCCCTAGGACCACCACCTCCAAAGATGCATGCTCCCCCAGCAGTAAGTGCGACTGCCCCCCTCCTCAGTGGCCAACCTCCAGATACCACAGTTGTGCTTTTCAAGCGCGCAGGCCTCCTGAGCCCACCACCACACAGGCCGCTTTTGGGTGTCTCCGCTGGGCACGCTCCTATCCAAACATGAGCTCACTACCCCTGCAGTAGAAATTCTGAATTCCCCCTTCCTGTATACCTGCCCATAGACACCTGGGTTAGGCGGCTTCAGCGACAGGGCCCCTCTGAGTGTGTGAGCATGCCACTACTGGGCGCACACGAACCCAACCAAGGGCACAAGGCCCCCAGAAGTAGAAATTTGGACTTCCCCCACTCCTGGCTGCCTGCCCACAGACACCTCAGTCATGCAGCTTCAGCTCAAGGGCCTATCTGAGTGCACTGCCCTGGCAGTCGGCCCCAGGGTACCTCTGTCAGCCACCACTAGGCGTGCATGAATTCAACCAAGGGTTCAGCAGCAAAAACTGAGTTTTCCCACTTCACAGCTGCCGACCTCTGGACACCACAGTCGCGCTTTTCCAGCGTGCAGGCCTCCTGAGCCCAAAGCCACAAAGGTGGCTCTTGGGTGCCTTGTGAACCCCCACTGGGCATGCTCTTATCCAAACAAGGAAGCCCTGCCCAGCAATACAAATTCTGAATTCCCCTTTCCAGATACCTGCCCACAGACACCTTGGTCATGAGGCTTCAGAGCTAGGGCCTCTCTGAGTGTGTGAGTGCGCTGCCCTGGCAAACAGACCCCATGTGCCTCTGTGAGCCACCACTGGGCACGCACAAACCCAACCAAGGGCACAAGGTCCCCGGTAGTAGAAATTCTGACTTCCCCCAACCCCGGCTGCCTGCCCACAGACACCTCAATCACGCAGCTTCAGCACAAGGGCCTCTCTGAGTGCACTGCCTGACAAATGGCCCCAGGGTACCTCTGTGAGCCACCACTGGGTGCATGCGAATTCAACCAAGGATGCAACAGCAAAAACTGAGTCTTCTCACTTCACAGCTGCCAACCTCAGGACATCACAGTCATGCTTTTCCAGCGTGCAGGCCTCCTGAGCCCACCACCCCAAAGGCGGCTCTTGGGTGCCTTGTGAGCCCTTGCTGGGCACACTCATATCCAAGCAAGGATGCACAGCCCTTGCAATAGAAATTCGGACTTCCCCCCCTTCTGGCTGCTTGCCACAGACACCTCGGTCTCGTGGCTTCAACACAAGGGTCACGCTGAGTGTGTCGCCCTGCCAAACAGCTCCCAGGCACCCTTGTGAGCCACCACTGGGTGCACAGGAATTCAAACAAGGTTATAAGGCCCCGGCAGCAAAAACTGAGTCTTCCCACTCCACAGCTGCCAACCTCCTGACACTGTAGTCATGCTTTTCCAGAGCGCAGGCCTCCTGAGCCCCACCACCCCGACAGATGGCTCCTGGGTGCCTCTGTGAGCCCTTCCTGGGCATTCGCGATTTCAACCAATGGTGCAAGGCAGCAAAAATTGGGACATTCCCCTTCCTGGCTGCTGACCTCTGGACACCACAGTTGTGCCTTTCCAACATGCAGGCTACTGAGCCCACTGTCCCTATAGGTGGCTCCTGGGTGCCTCCTTGAGCCCCAGCTTGGCGTGCTCATATCCAAACAAGGGCGCATGGCCCCAGCAGTAGAAATTTGGATTTCTGCCTTAACAGCTGCCTACCCACAGACACCGAGGTCATGTGGTTTCAGCACCCAGGCCACCTGAGGCCACCACACCAGCAGGCAACTCGTGGGTGACTGTATGAGCTGCCACAAGGCACACTTGTATCCAACCAAGGGCTCAAGGCCCCACAGCAGCAACTCGGACTTCCCCCTCCTCAGCTGCTGACCTCTGGTCACTGCAGTCACACCGATCCAGTGTGCAAACCCCCTGAGCCCACTGCCCTGGCAGGCAGCCCCTGGGTGCTTCTATGAACTGTCACAAGGCACAACCTCGGCCACTGGAATCCAGTCCCCATGGTAGTGCCACCCCGGCCCAGGGCCCCTAAGCCCACTGCCCCAGCAGATGGCTCCAGGACACCTCTGTAAGCAGCCATTGAGCATGTGTATCCAACCAAGAGTGTGCATCCCCCAAAGCAGAAACTGGGACTTCTCCCTCCACAGGGCCAGTGGCACACAACAATCACTCTGATCCAGTGTGTGGGCCCCACAAGCACACATCCCTTGAAGACAGCTCCTGGGCCCCTCTGTGTGCTGCCACTGGGCGTGTGCCTCTCCAACCAAGGACACACAGCTCCCTCAGTAGGATCCACGACATCCCTCTCCCAGCTACGTATCTCTGGACAGCTTAGTGAATTACTGAGGACTTGCCTCCCTGGACAAGATCACATTGTTTCAGCCACAGACCCCGAGATTCCCACATCCCCAGCTGCTGGATCCTGAACCCCCTCGTGATTCAGAGAGGGAAATCACTTTGGCCAGAGTCCCACTGCCTCAACCACAGACTACAAGACACCAGCCCACCACTTTCAGAGGCTCCAGGACCTTCATAGTGAGTTGCAGAATGACACTAATCCAGCAATAGTCACACAACACTGGAAGGTCCTGAGACTCCTTCCTTCCAGGCCATGGACTCTGGGAACCCACAGTGAGCACATACCAGTGAGACCTCAGACAACCTTTTCCACAAGAGCTGGAACCACAATCACATTCAAAACAGTTTGCACAATGAAGCTGGGGGTAAGTCACATTGCCAACCCAAGACAAGAATTCATCCATGAATAAGAAACTAACATTCAATATCCAACTACATCAAGAGAACCCAAATAACTCAAGTAGGGAGCTCCACTAGATCTCCAAGGCCAGGAGACCTGAGAGACTGCACCTCTAGCAGCACCCCCAAAAGAACCTTGGTAGCAAAGCAGTTGGATCTAAGAAACAGAAACAATTAAAATGTTACAGCAAAAAATGGGGTGACAAAAAAACGATCCCCCCCAAAAAGAAAAAAAGGAATTACCAGAAAGGGCATTAAATGAAATGGAGGCAAGCAACATGTCAGAGAAAGAATTCAGAGTAATGGTTATAAGGATGCTCAAATGGCTATATGACAAATACACACAACTCAATAAGAATTATAAGGAGCTGAATGAGAATGTCACCAATATGAAAAGGAACCAAGAAGTAATGAAGAATGACAGAGCTGCAATAAAGAACACAATGGAAGGCTTAAACAGTAAAGAGGCTGAGGACCACATCAGAAAAATAGAAGACAAGGTAGGAAAAAACACACAAACACAGCAACACTGGAAAGAAAATTTAAAAAGCAAGAGGAGAGCCTAAGGGAGCTTTGGGACAACACAAAATGAAACAACATCTGCATAATAGGGGTACCCGAAGGAGAGGAAACCAAACAAGGAATAGAAAACCTGTTTGAAGAAATAATGACAGAAAACATCCCTGATATTGGCAAGAAATAAACCATACAAGTCCAAGAAGCACATGGAGTCCCAAACAAGATGAACCCAAAAAGACCAATACCAAGACACATAATAATTAAATTGGCAAACATCAACGACAAAATAAGAATCTTAAAGACTTCCAGAAAGAGACAGAAAGTTACCTACAAGGGATCTTCTATTATAATATCAACTGATTTCTCAACAGAAACACACCAGGCCAGAAGGGAATGGAATGAAATATACAAAGTGATGCAAAACAAGGGACTGAATCCAAGAATACTATACCCAGCAAGGCTATCATTCAAAATTGAAGGTGGAATCAGGAACTTCACAGACAAAAAAGGGCTAAGAGAGTTTATTACCACCAAGCCAGCAATGCAATAAATGCTAAAGGGACTGCTATAAAAAGTAGAAACAGAAAGGCAAGAAGTAATACAAACATTAAAAATAAAAATGATGACAAAGAAGTACTTATCAATAATAACATTAAATGTAAATGTATTAAATCAGGGGTCCTCAAACTATGGCCCACAGGCCACATGCAAATACAAATATTGTATTTGTTCCCATTTTGTTTTTTTTACTTCAAAATAAGATATGTGCAGTGTGCATAGGAATTTGTTCATAGTTTTTTTTTAAACTATAGTCCGGCCCTCCAACGGTCTGAGGGACAGTGAACTGGCCCCCTGTTTAAAAAGTTTGAGGACCCCTGACCTAGAGCATTAAAATTCTATCTAAAAATTATTTTACCTTAAGATAGAAAATCCAGTAAAATAAAATGCTTTCACCGCCCCCCCCCCCCCGCACCATTCACACAGATTGATAGTGAAGGGATGGAAAAAAAAATTTTCAGGCAAATGGAAATGAGAAAAAAGCTGGGGTAGCAATACTTATATCTGACAAAATAGACCTCAAAGTGAAGGCCATAACAAGAAATAAGGAAGGCCACTTCATATACAACAAGAAGATATAATGTTGGTAAACATATATACACCCAATGCAGGAGCACCCAGATACATAAAAAACACCTGGAAGATATCAAGGGAGAAATCAACAACAATACAATCATAGTAGTGGATTTTAATACTCCACTGCCATCACTGGATAAATCCTCTATACAAAAAATCAGTGGCCGTCGGCCCCACTCCACTGCCCTGCCCCCGCTGTGCACACCACTATCTTGTGATGGTGTTACACAGTGAGGGTTAATTTGCATATTACCTCTTTATTATATAGGATTGCCTTTGGGCTTTCTTCTTCTTCTTCTGGATGAAGAGCTTCCTTCCCTTTATGTTGTAAATATAGACCTTTTGCTGTTCCCAGCTCCCTCATTCTATGGAAATGTACCTGTTGCAGCTCTAAAGCCCTGTGCTTCTTCCATGGCCCCCTTGGTTTCTAATATTTCCTAAAACCTGTCTTTTTCAACCCTAAAAATTTCTGTTTCACTTTGATCAATCCCACTGAGCCCAGGGCTGCTGAACTGTTCCTGCAGAAAGGCATCTCAGCAGAACTCAGCTGTATAGTGAGCTGAGCAGTACCCCAGCAGTCTCTGACTGGACCTCTAGCCCTGAGTAGAACACTGGGCAGAGAGCTGGACAGGGGTTGGTCTGTGTGCCTAGGGGGAGAAAAAAAGAGATTGGGTTTCCCTCCTTCACGTCCACTTTAAGCATACTTATGACACCCTGCCTCCAATCTTTTAATCTGCTACATCTGCTCCAATCTGTTGTGGTTTGAGCCTAAGGAAAAAGGTGTGGGGCTAGAAATGTATAACCCTACCACTCGGGCTAATGGCACAATGGTCATAGACATTTAGCCAGTTGGAGCCTGGGCAGAAGCCCTGCCCTAGGGTTGCTGGCTGAGCAGGAAGGGCCAAGAGAGGCTGATATTTTAAATTTGTTGTCTTGTTTGTTTGTTTAATATTGATTTGTTTGTTTTGTTCTTTGATGTCCTCCTACTTTGAGTGTCAAAAAGGGAATGCCAGGGAGCCAAGAGGAGCTAAGCAGCAATGTCTCCCAGGTGGGTTTCTTTCCAGGTGAGTCTCTGTCTGGGAGACAGAGGGGTGTGTACTGGGCCCTTCAGCAGCATTACATGGAAGCAGATACAAACTTCCTAGTGAGTACAGCAAATGTAGCCTGGGAAAAAGAAGTGCCCACCCCCTCTCCTTCAGATTACAAGCACTACCCCCAACACAAATCTGCTTAAACCATATTGGCCAGGTATCAGATACCCCTGCAGAGTGAAGATCTGAGGAGGAAGGGAGAACAATTCAGAGAAAGGACATTCAAGGAGCGGGACCAAGGCAGATCCAGTCTCTGGGCTTTAGACTGTTTGGAACAGTCCACCAGACTGTTTGGAACTCTGCTCTGCCACATGTCAGACTGGTGGCCAAAAACCAGGCAGGGATAGCTAATGACATTGATTGCACCAGAGAACCTAGTGGGAGGCCCATGACTGCCACACCAAGGGGCCAGTCTTGGACAACATCTAAGCAAAATCCAGTGAGAGCCACAAATAGTACTTCCAAAGGTTCAACACAGTAGGCAACAAAATCCGCAGTTCTGATTTCCACTTTTTTTCTATTTCTTTGTCATTTTATTTCTTTAATATTATTTTGTATATTACCTTCTCTTTTTTATTATTTAATTTCTTTATTGATTAAGTTATTACATATGTGTCCTTATTCCCACATTAACCTCCATATCCCCCACTCATGCCCTCATCCCCCTGTTGTCTGTGTCCATTGGTTAGGCCTATATGCATGCATAAAAGTTCCTTGGTTGATCTTTCCCCCTTACCCCTTCCCTCCCCTACCTTCCCACTGAGGTTTGACGGTCTGATCAATGCTTCTCTGTCTCTGGATCTGTTTTTGTTTCTCGTTTCTACATCTCTTTTTTTCCTCTCATACCCCTCATTTCTCTCTTCCCTTTTCTCCATCTATTTTTTTAATTGTTTTATTGCTTAAAGTATTACAAAGAGTATTACATATGTCTCCTTTTTTCCCGCCCTTGACAACCCCCTGGCCTCCCCTCCATCTATTTTTAATTTCTCTTTGCTTTTCTAAAAAAATTTTAATTTCCTTTCCATTTTCCCTTCATATTCCACATTTATTTTATTCATTATTATAACCATTTTAAGTATATATTGATTTATTTATATTCTTCTCTTTTATTCTTATTTTTTCTTTATTCACTCCACCTTCTTTCCTTCATATTCTCCCCCTTCATTTCCTTCTTTCTGCTTTAATTCTTTGGATTTCTTGTATTATAGTATTCCTTTTTATCTCTCTTTCTTCCTCTTCTCTCTTCTTAATCATTTTGCTTGGTGGTGGGGCTGTTTTGATTCTTGTTATTAGTTTTGTTTTTTTTAAGGTACAAATATTTATTTTATTTTATTCTTTAATTTTGTTTTATTGCTTAAAGTATTACAAAGAGTATGACATATGTCTCCTTTTTTTGTTCTCCGCTTGACCTTCCCCTGGCCTCCCCTACCCCCCAGTGTCTTGTATCCATTGGTTATGCTTATATGCATGCATTCAAGTCCTTCAGTTGATCTCTTACCACCCCGCCAATGCTCCCCAGCCATCTCGCTGTAGTTTGACAGTCTGTTCGATGTTGCTCTGCCTCTATATCTATTTTTGTTCATCAGTTTATAATGGTCTTAATTATCCATAAATGAGTGAGATCATGTGGTATTTTTCTT
>NW_005369142.1:386534-387409 GCF_000412655.1 Myotis brandtii
GTTCCTTTTTCTCCACATCCTCTCCAGCACTTGTCGTTTGTTGATTTGTTGATGATAGCCATTCTGACAGGTGTGAGATGGTACCTCATTGTTGTTTTGATTTGCATTTCTTGGATGATTAGTGACTTTGAGCATGTTTTCATATGTCTCTTGGTTTTTGAATGTCCTCTTTTGAAAAGTCCTCTTTTGAAAATAAACAATCCATTTTTTGATTGGATGGTTTATCTTCCTTTTGTTAAGTTGTATGAGTTCCCTATACATGTTGGAGATTAAACCCTTATTGGTGATAACATTGGCAAATATATCCTCCCATGCAGTGAGCTTGCTTGAATTTATAGATTGCTTTGGGTAGTATGGACATTTTAATGATGTTGAGTCTACCAATCCATGAACATGGTATGTTCTTCCATCTGTTTATGTCTTCCTCTGTCTCTTTTTTCAATATCCTGTAGTTTTCTGAGTAGAGGTCTTTTACCTCTTTAGTTAAGTTTATTCCTAGGTAGCTTAATTTTTTTGGTGTGATGGTAAAAGGGATTGCTTTTTTAGTCTCTCCTTCTTTAATTTCACTATTGGTGTATAGAAATGCCATATATTTCTTGGCATTAATTTTGTATCCTGCTACATTACCAAATTCATTTATTAAGTCTAATAGTTTTTTGATGGAGTCTTTAGGGTGTTTTATGTACAGTATCATGTCATCTGCGAATAAGGATAGTTTGACTTCTGATTTTCCAATTTGGATGACTTTATTTCTTCTTCTTGTCTAATCACAATGGCTAATACTTCCAGTACTATGTTGAACAGGAGTGGTGAGAGTGGGCATCCCTGTCTTGTTCCTGTTCTTACAGGAAATGATTTTAGATTTTGTCCATTGA
>NW_005369142.1:387738-388094 GCF_000412655.1 Myotis brandtii
TATAATTCTCTTTCATTGTGTTGTCTTTATCTGGTTTTGGTATTAGGGTGATGATAGCTTCATAGAATGAGCTGGGAAGTGTTCCTTCCTTTTGAATTTTTTGGAATAGTCTGAGGAGGATAGGTTTTAGTTCTTCCTTGTATTTTGGTAAAACACCCCTGTGAAGCCATCTGGCCCCAGGCTTTTGTTTCCTGGAAGCTTTTTAATTACTGCTTCAATTTCTTCCATAGTTATTTGCCTATTTAGATTTTTAGAATCTTCCTGGTTGAGTTTTGGAAGGTTGTATTTTTCTAGGAATATGTCTATTTCCTTCAGGTTGTCTAGTTTGTTGGAGTAGAGTTGTTCATAGTATTTTT
>NW_005369142.1:388826-389576 GCF_000412655.1 Myotis brandtii
TCTCCCTTGATATCTTCCAGGAGTTTTTTATGTATTTGGGTGCTCCTGCATTGGGTGCATATATGTTTACCAGAGTTATATCTTTTTGTTGTATTGATCCCTTTAGTATTATGAAGTGGCCTTCCTTATCTCTTGATATGGCCTTCACTTTGAGGTCTATTTTGTCAGATGTAAGTATTGCTACTCCAGCTTTTGTTCATTTCCATTTGCCTGAAAGATATTTTTCCATCCCTTCACTTTCAGTCTGTGTGAGTCCCTTGTTCTGACGTGGGTTTCTTGTAGACAGCATACATATGGGTCCTGTTTTTTTTTTATCTATTCAGCCACTTGATGTCTTTTTATTGGAGCATTTAGTCCATTTACGTTTAAAGTTATTATTGAAACATACTTGTTTGTAGCCATTTTTTTGTGCCTGTGTTCTTTCTTACCTTTTTATTTCTTCTTTTTACACCAGTCCCTTTATTATTTCTTGCATTGCTGGTTTTTGTAGTGATAAACTCCCTTAGCCTTTTTTTTTGTCTGTGTGTAGTGATAAACTTCCTTAGCCTTTTTTTTTTTGTCTGTGAAGCTTTTTATTTCCCCTTCAAGTTTGAAATTAGCCTTGCTGGATAGAGTGTTCTGGGATTCAGTCCCTTGCTTTGCATCACTTTGTAAATTTCCTTCCATTCTTTTCTGGCCTGATGTGTTTCTGTTGTGAAATCATTTCATAATCTAATGGGAGATCCCTTGTATGTAACTTTCTGTCTCTCT
>NW_005369142.1:390939-394549 GCF_000412655.1 Myotis brandtii
CTCTTTTTCCTGAACATTTGCCATGGTAATTATGATGTGTCTTGGTGTGGGTCTTTTTAGGTTCATCTTGTTTGGGACTCTCTGTGCTTGTGTGACTTTTTTCTTCTCCAATCAGGGAAGTTTTGGACAATATTTCTTCAAATAGGTTTTCTAAGCCTTGTTCCTCTTCCTGTTGTTCTGGGACCCCATTTTCGTATGTTGCTTCGTTTCATGTTGCCCCATAGCTTCCTTAGGCTCTCCTCCTGTCTTTTAATTTTTTTCTCCAATTGCAGTTCAGTTTGTGTGTGTTTTGCTTCCTTGTCTTCTAATTTGCTAATTCGGTCCTCTGCTTCTCCTAGTCTACTGTTGAAACTTTCCATGGTGTTTTTTATTGCAGCTATATCACTCTTCATTTCTTCTTGATTCTTACATAAGTTGTTGATTTTTTCATCCATTTCTTCTTGAGTCTTGCATAAGTTTTTGATTTTTTTTCTCCATCCGGTTTATGCACTCTAGGACCCTTATTCTGAATTCTTTTTCTGACATGTTGCATGCCTCTGTTTCACTTAGCTGCTTTTCTGGCGAGTCCTCCTTTCCTTTCCTTTGGGGGTTTCTTTGTCTTCCCATGTTTGATCTCACCGACAGATCTAGATGTTGAGTCATTCAGGGGCTGCTCCTTGGGGGGCAGTGGCTCCTCGGGCTGCGGTTGCTCCTCAGGCGGTTGCAGTAGCAGTTGCTCCTCAGTTGGCAGCAGCTCCTCTGGTGGGTGCTGTTCACAGCTGTGGTGGCTCCTCTGGCAGGTGGGGGAAGGCTTCTCGCACAGCTGCTGTTCCTCAGACAGAGGTTGTGCTGATCACGAGGCTGCTGTTCCTTGGATGGTGACAGGCTGCACACATCTGCTACTCCTTGGACTGGGGTGGACTCTTCACATGGCTGCTGTTCCTTGGATGGGGGCTGGCTGCACACTGCTATTGTCCTCTGATGTGGCGGGCTGCTTATGAGGCTACTGCTCATTGGACAGGAGCATGTTGATTGCAAGGCTGGTGTTCCTCGGATGGGGATGGGCTGCTTGCATGGCTGCTGCTCTTCGGATGGGAGATGGGCTGTTTGCATGGCTGCTGCTCCTCGGATGAGAGTGAGCTGCACGTGTGGCTTGCCCTCCTCAGACGGGAGTGGGCCACTCACCCGGCTGCTGCTCGTAGGACAGGTGCAGGCTGTGTGTGGCTCTGCTCCTCAGACCGTTGCGGACAGCACAGGGCTGCCGCTCCTCGGATGTGGGCGGTCTGCTCGTGTGGCTACTGCTCCTCGAACTGGGGTGGGCTGCTGCTGCTCCTTGAATGGGGACGAGCTGCTCACAGAACTTCTGCTCCTTGGATGGGGGTGGGATGCTCACACAGCTGCTGCTCCTCAGATTGTGGCACGCTGCTCTTGCAGCTGCTGCTGCTTGGACAAGGTCAGGTTGCTTGTGCAGCTTCTGCTCCTCAGACTGGTGCAGGGTGCAGGCTGTGCACAGCTGCTGCTCCTTGGATGGGGATGGGCTGCCGCTCCTCAGACGTGGGCAGACTGCTCCTGCACCTACTGCTCCTCGGACGGATCGGGCGGCTCGCATGGTTGGTGCTCCTCGGATGGGGGAGCGGGCTGCTCACATAGCTGCTGCTCATTGGACAGAGGCAGGCCACATGAGGCTGCTGCTCTTAGACCTGGAGCGGGCTGCCCACATGGCTGATGCTCCTTGGACAGGTGCGGGCTGCTCACATGTCTGCTGCTCATGAGGTTGCAGTGACCTGGACTAAGGCGTTGGGCCGGTCAGAGGGGAGCATGCTTCAGAACTCACAGGAGTCTGCACCCATGGTGGCTGGAGACTCGGTGACCATGGGACCACAGCCGAGGTAGCAGGTCCCTGGTAGGGGTGGCTGTAGAGTCCCAGGTGTTACCTGAGGGCACCCTGGGTGGAGGTGAGGCTGGGGTCTCAGTTACATCAGCTCTCCCCTTCAAAATGACGAGGCCTCTGAAGAAGAGCTGGCCTCCTGGTCCTGTTTGCAATGGTAGCAGAGGCTTCGTAGTTAGGCTAACCCAGTTAGCCTGCCCCTGCTGGGGTCCATCCCCAGCAGGTCCAGGGGTCCCCAAAGGTGTGGACGAAGTCGGCGAAGAAGGAATGACACAGAGGCAGCGTTCAGTCGATCAGCATAGCCAGGTTCTCTTGTCAGGGTCTCCAGGTTCTGTTGCCAGGTTCGATCGCCAGGTTCTATCCAGGTTCTTTTGCCATGTTCTGTCTAGGTTCTCCAGCCAAGATCTGTAGCCAGGTTCTGTCCAGGATCTTTTGCCATGTTCTCTCCCTAGGTTCTCTCTCTAGGTTCTGTGTTCTGTTGTCTTGTTACATCTGTATTTATACCAGTTGATTTTAATCCTATCAACTTCTATTCCAAAGGTTAGGGTGTTTCTTATCTCCATTCCAGGGAGTAAAGATTATGTAGCTTAAGCATGATTGTTTGTAGTTAAAGTGATTAACTACCCGCCTGGCACTTAGTTAAGGGGTTTTATCCCCTCCCTAACTTCAGGGGAAAATCCCCACCTGGGGAAACAACCTTTCTCGGAGAGGTGACCTTGGTTAAAACACATAGCGCCAAGAAGGGGAGCAAACATATTAAGAACAGTATGCCATATATGCCAGATCCCTTGAAACATATGCTGTGCAGATGTTTCTTCCCTGTAGAGACTGTTTCAAGCAGCAAGGATTGACCAGCTCCCGGCATGCCCCCAAAGGTCCTGCTGGGTCTAACTGTGCCACACACACACACACACACACACACACACCAAAGACAACCACATACTCCTCTTTTGCTCCCTCACTGCCGCCTTCTTCCTGCCTCTATAGCTGTGTCTAGGGTGTAATTGACCAGTTCGTGGATGAAGTTTCTTCTCCAGGTGTCTGGTTATGTGGCTTGCTCTCTAGCACTTTAGCCAGACAGGATAAAATTCACCTGGACAAGACATGACCCAAAGGGAACAAAGTATGAATGTACTCACGACACCAATAACCCCAATATAAGTGACCACTTGAGAAAAGAGAATTAGGGGAGAGAAAAGAGAGCACAAATGATATCTAAGAGAGGAAAAAAAAAAGATAGGAGAAAAAATAAAAAGGAGAATATATATATATGGGGAGAAAACACCACAGAACCAATAGATAAACCAAACAAATACAAACACCAAACACCCAGTAAAGAGGGTGGGGGCAGAATCTGTAGAGGCTGAGCTGATATACAGAAAATAAGGTTAAGAATTGGATAAATATGGGGAGGACCTCAATTCAGTATAGAGAAAGTAGAAAAGGGATGAGTGGATAAGAAGAGAAAAAAGGGGAACCAAATAATATATTTACAAAAAAAAATTGATTTAAAAAATGGTATAAAAATAGAAAATAGCAAGTAAAAATAAAATTGAATGATGAAAAAATAATGTGAAAAGAAATAGAAAATAAAACAACAAAGAAAAAAAGTAAAACAAAGAAAAAGGGAAAAAAGAGCTCAAAAATAATAATACAAAAATAAAAATAAAAATGAAAAATTGAAATGTCATTCCTTTGGCTGGCTTAAGATCCCAGTTTTCTGGAATGTCTGTGATTTTTTTT
>NW_005369142.1:395375-398677 GCF_000412655.1 Myotis brandtii
GTGCCATGCAGTTTCCCTCTGACCCTCTGGGCTCAGAGATCTGGCAAACTTTCCTGCCCAGATCCCTGGTTTTTACCTTTCCAGGGGAACTCTGCCCTTCCCAGCTACAAACTGTCTCACCAGCTGAGTCTCCTTCACCAATTCGGGGTGGATGTTATTCATTTTATCTGCTCATTCTATTTGCTCTGGGACAAGCCTTGGGACGATTCTGCCTATTCTGCCGCCATCTTGTCTCCTCTTGTTATTAGTTTTTATCCTATGTGTGTGAGTGTGTGTGTGTGTGTGTGTGTGTGTGTGTGTGTGGTTTGGTTTGGTCCTGTCTGGTCTTGTCTTGTTCTGTTAGCACTTGTAATAATAGCTGCCATCACATGATTGGGGTTGAGCCTCATAGTCAGCCAGCCCAAGGACTGAGCCCACCGATGAAAAGGATTACAGCAACCAAGAATCAATTACAACTGGAGAGCCCAGATAACCCATGCAAGGGATATTTCTAGAGTACCCAACTCAGAAGGTCAAGGAGACTACACCACCACATCCCACAAAACACACACCATGGACAGTCAATCCACCAGGACTGGGAGTCATAAAACATGTAAAATAGATAAAAGCAAGAAAAGGTAGCCAAAATGGATAGATCTTCTAGACAAAAAAATCAACAAGGAAACAATGACTTTAAACAACACACTAGATCAGATGGATTTAATTGACATTTACCAAACATTTCAGCCAAAAGTTGCAGAATACACATTCTTCTAAAGTACACATAGGACATTCTCAAATATAGGCCACATGTTGAAAGACAAAAGAAGTCTCTACAAGTTCAATAAGTTTGAAATCATATCAACCATCTTCTTGGATCTCAGTAGCATGAAACTAGAAATCAACTAAAATTTTAAAAAATCTCAAAAACATTTAAATGCATTGAGGCTAAACAGCATGTTATTAAAGAATGAACGGGTTACCAATGAAATCGAGGAATAAATAAAAAACTTCCTGGAAATAAATGAAAATGAACACACAAAAACTTCAAATCTTGGAGCACAGTGAAAGCAGACCTGAAAGAAAAGTTCATATCACTACAGGCCTGCCTCAACAAACACACACAAAAAAATCTAATAAGCTATCTAACTATACAACTAAACAAACTGGAAATAGAAAAATAAAAGAAGGCCAGAGAAAGTAGATGGGAGGAAATAATAAAAATCAGAGTGAAAATAAATGACATAGCGACCAATAAAAACAATACAAAAGATAAATGAAACCAAGAACTGATTCTTTGAAAACATAAACAAGATTGATGAACCTTTAGCCAGACTCAAGAAGAGAGAGAGAGAGAGAGAGAGAGAGAGAGAGAGAACCCAAATAAATAAAATCAGAAATGAAAGAGGTGAAATAACAACTCACTCCACAGAAACAAAAAGGATTATAAAAAAATACTATGAAAAAATATATGCAACAAATTGTACAACCTGGGTGAAATGTATAAGTTCAAAGAAACATAAAATCTTTCAAATTAAACCTGAAAGATTCAAACAACCTGAATAGACCAATAACAACTAATGAAATTGAAGCAGCAATCAAGAAACTCCCAGCAAACAAAAGTCCTAGTCCTGGTCACAGAGAAGTTTTACCAAACATTCAAAGAATACCTAATATCTATACTCCTCAAACTATTACAAAATTTCAAGAGGAAAGAAGACTTTCAAGCCCTTTTTACAAGGCCAGCATTATTTTAATTCCAAACCCATATAAAGACAATACAAAGGAAGAGAATTACAGGACAATATCCCTGATGAACATAGATGCTATAATCGTCAACAATTATTAGCAAATCACATCCAGCAATATATTAAAAAGAACTTAAAACATGTCTAAGTGGGATTTATTCTAGGGATGCAAGGTTGGTACAATATTCACAAGTTAATAAATGTGATATATTACAAAAACAAATTAAAATATAAACATCCCATATAATATTTATCTACACAGAAAAAGCATGACAAGATCCAGCACCAGTTATTGGTAAAAACTCTCAGCAAAGTGGGAATAGAGGGATTATACCTCAACATAATTAAAGGCCATTTGTGACAAACCTACAGCCAATATCATATTCAATGTGCAAAAACTAAAAGCGTTTCCCCTAAGAACAGAAAGAAGACAGGGATGCCCACTTTCACCACTCTTATTCAACATAGTGCTGGAATAACTAGCCATAGTGATTAGACAAGAAGAAATAAATGGCATCCAAAGAGGAAAGGAAGAAATAAAACTGTGTGCTTGCTTCAGCAGCACATATAATAAACAAAAAAGGCAAGAGCATACAATGGAGTCAAGACAGTCTCTTCAATAAATGGTGTTGGGAAAATTTGACAAATACATGCAAAAAAATGAAACTAGGCCACCAACTTACACCATACACAAAAATAAAATCAAAATGGATAAAGGACCATAAGCGGGTGCAAACATAAGACAGGAAACCATAAAAATCTTAGAGGAATCCATAGGCAGCAAAATATCAGACATATGCCAAAGTAATATCTTCACTGATACAGCTCCTAGGGCAGTGGTCGGCAAACTGTGGCTCGCAAGCCACATGCGGCTCTTTGGCCTCTTGAGTGTGGCTCTTCCACAAAATACCAACTTCTGCGCATGGGCCACGAAGTTTTAATCGCACTGTATGTGTGCACCCGCACATGGTATTTTGTGGAAGAGCCACACTAAAGGGGCCAAAGAGCTGCATGTGGCTCGCGAGCCGCAGTTTACCGACCACTGTCCTAGGGCAACGGAAACTAATGAGAAAATAAACAAATGGAACTACATCAAAATTAAAAGCTTCTGCATAGCAAAAGAAACCATCAACAAACAACAAGAAAGCCCACTGCATGGGAGAACATATTTGCCAATGTTATCTCCAATAAGAGTTTAATCTTCAACATTTACAGGGAACTCATACAACTTAACAAAAGGAAGATAAACAACCCAATCAAAAAATGGGCAATGAACCTAAATAGATACTTTTCAAAAGTGAACATACAGAAGGCCAAGAGACATATGAAAACATGCTCAAAGTCACTAATTACCTGAGAGATACAAATCAAAACAACAATGAAGTACCATCTCACACCTGTCAGAATAGCTCTCATCAACAAATCAACAAATGACAAGTGCTGGCGATGATGTGGAGAAAAAGGAACCCTCGTGCACTGCTGGTGGGGATGCAGACTGGTGCAGACACTGTGGAGAACAGTATGGAGTTTCCTCAAAAAACTGGAAATGGAACTCCCATTTGACCCAGTGATCCC
>NW_005369142.1:398898-402008 GCF_000412655.1 Myotis brandtii
GCATCAATCAGACCATCAAACCTCAGAGGGAAGGCAGGGGAGGGTTAGGGGAAGGGGGAGAGATCAACCAAAGGACTTGTATGCATGCATATAAGCATAGCCAATGGACACAGACACTAGGAGGATGAGGGCATGAGCAGGGGATTGGGGGGGGTGGGCAATGGGGGATGAGGACACATATCTAATACCTTAATCAATAAATAAAATAAATAATTTTTTAAAAGAAATAAAACTGTCAATATTTGTAGGTGACACAATATTATACACTATACTAAATGCTCTACCAAAAAAACCACCAAGATTTAATAAATGAATTTAGCAAAGTAGATCCAGAAAATGGTAGCATTCTTATACATCATTAAATGAACTCTGAGAAAGAGAAACAAATAAACAAACAAACAAACAAAAAACAACAAACATGTACCATTGAAAAAATTAAGTTAATTAGGAATAAACTTAACCAAGGAGATAAAAGACCTGTATTCAGAAAACTATATGACATTGAAGAAAGAGATAGAAGATACAAATAGGTACAAGGATATACCATGATCATGGATTAGAAGAATTGATATCTTTAGAATGTCCATACTACCCAAAACAATCTCTAGAATCAAAATAATTCCTATGAAAATACTAATAGCATATTTCTCACACATAGAACAAATATTCCATAAATTTATATGGAACCAAAAAAGACCCTGAATAGTCACAGCAATTTTGAAAAAGAAGAACAAAGTTGGAGAGATCAAAATACTGAATATCAACTTATACCACAAAGCTATTATAATCAAAGCTGCCTGGTACTGGCATAGGAATAGATATACAGATTAATGGAACAGAAAAGAGAACCCAGAAATTGACCCAAGCCATTATGTTCAATTAATATTTAGCAAAGGAGGCAAAAGCATACAATGGAGTAAAGACAGCCACCTAATTAAATGGAGTTGGAAAAATTGGACAGGTACATGTACAATAATGAAACTAGACCATCAACTTATACCATACACAAGAATAAACTCAAAATGGATAGAAGATTTAAATGTACTAAAACCTATCCTCCTCAGACTATTCCAAAAAATTCAAGAGGAAGGAACACTTCCAAGCTCATTCTATGAAGCCAGCATTACCCTAATACCAAAACCAGATAAAGACAACACAATGAAAGAGAATTACAGGCCAATATCCCTCATGAACATAGATGCCAAAATCCTAAACAAAATTCTAGCAAATTGAATCCAGCAGTACATCACAAAGATCATACACCCTGACCAAGTAGGATTTATCCCAGGGATGCAAGGATGGTACAATATCCACAAATCAATAAATGGCATACATCACATAAACAAATTGAGAGATAAAAATCATATAGTCATATCAATTGAAACAGAAAAACCATTTGACAAAATCCAACACCCTTTCTTGATAAAAACCCTCAGCAAAATGGGAATAGAGGGGTCATACCTAAACATAATAAAAGCCTTCTATGACAAACCTGCAGCCAACATGGGCAAAACCAAAAACCATTTCACCTAAGAACAGGAATGAGACAGGGATGCCCACTTTCACCACTCCTGTTCAACATAGTTCTGGAAATACTAGCCACAGCAATTAGATAAGAAGAAGAAATAAAAGGTATCCAAATGGGAAAAGAAGATGTAAAGCTGTCATTATTCACAGAGGACATGATACTGTACATAGAAAACCCTAAAGACTTCATCAAAAAATTATTAGACTTACTAAATGAATTTGGCAATGAAGCAGGATACAAAATTAACGCCAAGAAATTGATGGCATTTCTATACACCAATAGTGAACTTACAGAAAGAGAGAGACTAAAAAATAAAAAATCCCATTTACCATCACACCAAAAACATTAAGATACCTAGGAATAAACTTAACTAAGGAGGTAAAACACTTCTACTCAGAAAACTACAGGACATTGAAAAAAGAGATAGAGGAAGACATAAACAGATGGAAGAACAAGCCGTGTTCATGGATTGGTAGAATTAACATCATCAAAATGTCCATACTACCCAAAGCAATCTATAGATTCAATGCACTCCCCACTAAGATACCAATGGCATATTTCACAGACCTAGAACAAACTCTCCAAAAATTCATCTGGAATTAAAAAAGACTTCAAATAGCTGCAGCAATCCTGAGAAAGAAGAACAAAATAGGAGGGATCTCAATACCAGATATGACACTGTATTACAATGCCATTTTTCTCAAAACTGCCTTGTACTGGTACAAGACATAGAGGTCAATGGAATAGAATAGAGAACACAGAAATCGACCCAAACCACTATGCTCAATTAATATTTGACAAAGGAGGAAAAACATACAATGGAGTCAAGCAGTCTCTTCAATTAATGGTGTTGGGAAAATTGGACAGATACATGCAAAAAGATGAAACTAGACCACCAACTCACACCATACACAAAAATAAACTCAAAATGGATAAAAGACTTAAACAAAAGATGGGAAACCATAAAAAGAGGAATCCACAGGCAGCAAAATCTCAGACATATGGCGAAGAAATTTATTCATCGATACAACTCCTATGGCAATGAAAACTAAAGAGAAAATTAACAAATGGGACTACATCAAAATAAAAAGCTTTTGCACAGCAACAGAAACCATCATGAAAACAATAAGAAAGCCCACTGCATGGGAGAACATATATGCCAATGTAATCACCAATAAGGGTTTAATCTCCAACATTTACAGCAAACTCATACAACTTAACAAAAGGAAGATGAACAACCCAATCAGAAAATGGGCAACAAACCTAAATAGATACTTTTCAAAAGAAGACATAAGGAAGGCCAAGAGACATATGAAAACATGCTCAAAGTCACTAATCATCCAAGAAATGCAGATCAAAACGACAATGCAGTACCATATCACACCTGTCAGATTGCCTCTCTTCAACAAATCAACAAATGACAAGTGCTGGTGAGGATGCAGAGAAAAAGTAACCCTTGTGCACTGCTGTTGGGAATGTGCACTGGTGCAGCCACTGTGGAGAACAGTATGGAGTTTCCTCAAAAAACTAAAAATAAAACTCCCATTTGCCCCAGTGATCCCACTTCTAGGAATATATCCCA
>NW_005369142.1:402238-403110 GCF_000412655.1 Myotis brandtii
TGAACAACATAAACTGATGAACAAAAACAGATCCAGAGACAGAGAAGCATCAATGAGATGCTCAAACCTCAGAGTGAAGGTAGGGGAGGGTGGGTGTAAGGGGGAGAGATAACCAAAGGACTTGTGTGCATGCATATAAGCCTAACCAATGGAGACAGACAACGGGGGGGTGAGGGCATGAATGGGGGGGGCAATGGGGCAATAAGGACACATATGTAATACCTTAATCAGTAAAGAAAAAAATTAAAAAATATTTAAATGTAAGTTATGAAATCATAAAAATCTTAGAAGAAAACAGGCAGCAAAAGCTCAGATATCTCACATAGCAGAGTTTTCACCAATACATTACCTAAGGCAAGAGAAACAAAGGACAAAATTAATAAATGGGACTGCAACAAACTAAAAAGCCACCACCATCAAATTGAAAAGGGTATCCACTGTATGAGAGAACATATTTGCCAAATGATACATCTGATAAGAGGTTAATGTCCAAAATATATAAAGTACTTATACAGCTAAACAAAAGTAAGACAAACAATCCAATTAAAAATGGGTAGAGAGCACAGCCAGTTTGGCTCAGTAGTTGGGCATCCACCCATGAACTAGGAGTTCACAGTTTGATTCCTGGTCAGGGCACATGCCTGGGTTTCAGTTCTATTCCTAGTAGGGGCATACAAGAGAGAGCTAATCAATGATTCTCTCTCATTATTAATGTTTTTTTCTTTTTAAAAATATTTATTGTTGAAAGTATTACATATACTCCCTCTATCCCCCATTGACCCCTTCTAGCCCGCCCTCACCCCCCACCTCAGGCCTTCACTACCCTATTGGCTGTATCCAAAGATTATATACATATACATATATATATATAT
>NW_005369142.1:403135-415184 GCF_000412655.1 Myotis brandtii
ACATGCATACAAGTTCTTTAGTTGATCACTTTCCTCCCACGCACCCTCCACCACCTTCCCTCTGAGATTCCACAGTCTATTCTATGCCTCTGGATCTATTTTGTTCATTCGTTTATTTTGTTCATTAGATTACACATATGGGTGAGATCATGTGATACTTGTCTTTCTCTGACTGGCTTATTTTGCATAGCATAATACTCTCCAGGTCCATCCATGCTGTTGCAAAAGGTAAGAGATCTTTCCTTTTTACTGCTGCATAGAATTCCATGGTGTAAATGTACCACAGCTTTTTTATCCACTTATCTCCTGATGGTCACTTGGGCTGTTTCCAAATCTTAGCTATTGTAAATTGTGCTGCTATGAACATAGGGGTGCATATATTCTTTCTGATAGGTGTTTCTAGTTTCTGGATATCTTAGGGTATATTCCTAGAAGTGGGAACACTGGGTCAAATGGCAGTTCTATATTTAATTTTTTGAGGAAACTCCATACTATTTTCCATAATACTGGCTGCACCAGTCTGCATTCCCACCCGTTGTGTACTAGGATTACCTTTCGCCACATCCTTGCCAGCACTTGTCATTTGTTGATTTGTTGATGGTAGACATTCTGACAGATGTGAGGAGATACCTCATTATCGTTTTAATTTGAATCTCTCTGATGATCACTGACTTTGTGCATTTTTCATATGTCTCTTGGCCACCTGTATATCTGCTTTGTAGAAGTGTCTAGGTGCTTCGCCCATTTTCAAATTAGATTGCTTGTCTTCCTTTTGTTAAGATGTATGAGTTCCTTATATATTTTGGATATTAATCACTTATTAGATGTATCATTGCCAAATATGTTCTCTCATACAGTGGGCTCCCTTTTCATTTTGTGGATGGTTTATTTTTTACTGTGCGGAAGATTTTTATTTTCATGTAGTCCCATTTGTTTTTATTTTCCCTTAGTTTCCTTTGCCCTAGGAGATGTATCCATAAACATATTTCTGGGAGAAATGTCTGAAATTTTGCTATCTCTGGTTTCTTCTAGGATTTTTATGGTTTCATGACTTACATTTAAATCTTTTATTCATACAATTTTTTAAAGTAAAGAGAGGCTTTGGTAGATGTATTATTTTTTTAAGTTGTTTGTTTTAAAGAGTCTAAGTTTCTCAAAAGTTCTTCTTGCCCAAATGAATATGCCATGTCACATGAATTATAATGCATTTAACACTGCGTAAAGTTTTCTTTTCAAAAAAGAGTTATCAACTGCTTAAATATATTACTAAAGGGAAGAAGAAATACCATACATGTGGTCAAGTTCTGTGTTTCTCATTTGTGTCATTTAATTGCTCTGTATTTGTATCTGGCTTTACCACAGGAAAGTTTGATGTATGGAATTTGCTTCAAAGCTGAAAATAATATTCTCTTCTTCCAGATTTACTCTACACATATAATTTTTAGAAATTTGCAAAAGTCCTTTGTAGCAACATATATGGAATCAAGGAGAAAATGGTAAAAAGAAAACATTATCCAAAAGAAACAATAGTAGCTGGGGTCAAACTCTGTCTGATAAATTTAATGTTATTTAAACCCACTTGTAATCCATTATTTATAATTCTTCAGGGTCTATAGGTGAGCAGGAAAACAAAAGCAAATTTATTAAGTAGGACTATTTTAAATCTATGTAAAAAATGTTTTGTGTTAAGATTTGAAAATTTACTCCTTCCCACCCCTCCAAAACAATGCAGGGTACCTGCTATTCTTTACATTTTAGACCAGTTTTATGTTTTTCTCCCCTATACCTTAGTAATGTGTAAGTTTTTAAACTAAAAATACAGAATTATAGAAATATTTAAATATTAGAAAAAAACTAAATAGAAAAATTAAAATGGGTTTGTTTCTCATTTCCCCCAAAATTAATATGCAATCTTGATTGATGCTAAATTAAATGTACTTTAAGAGTACCTATAATGCCAAATGCTTCCTTATTTTTCTAACATCTTCGTCTTTCTCAAAGCTAAAGGCCAGGTGGACACCTCCAAGAAAGATGGACACCAAGCAGGAATTTCTATCATAAATTAGGGCTAGGTCTGAAAAGACATTACAGTAACTACACTGCCTGCATCAGGGACTGGAATAATGTGGAGGTTGGAATAGAAAGAGGAGCATCTTGGAGGAACCTACTAATATATCACATTGTGGAAACAGTATTTGGACTCCAGCCATGAAAGAAGGTATCAAGTTAGGTCAGGGTGCACCAGAGGAGAAAGACTCTCAGCTAAGTTAAGGTGTTATCCCTTTTCCTCTATTCTCTTGGCCTAGCTCCTGGAGAATCTTTCTTTGGGATATGAGATTAAAACTTTGATGTAGTTTGGGCTAGAAATACTCTCAGTATGTTACCTAAGATATTCGTAGTATATGTGGGAACCTAATCAGAGTATGCCAGATGTTCAAGACTTGGGGCCTTGTCCAGACTACACCAGATATTCAAGGCCAATTTGCCATACGCAGGTGCAAAAGCAAGGACACAGCTATTGTACTGTATGCACTATGCAGGCATACTTTTCTGTAACCCAAATATTGATGTCACTATTTGGCAAGAATCCTCTTTTGTCTAAATTGGTATAAAGATGTGCTATTGACCAGCTGGTTGCTGGACTGCTTTATATAACAGCTTTGTTAGCAGCTGCTTTATTATGCTACTTTGAAGAATAGTTTTATCTACTGGCTCCTTGTTAGCAATAGCAATGGCCTGCAATAAAGTCTCTTTTATATGCCTATGACTGCTCATATCTCCATCTAATACCCAGCATCTGAAGACCTGTGGTCCCACCATATATAACTTGAAAATAAAAAATTTCTCAGATATGAAAGTTATTAAAGGTTAGGGGTCTTCCCAAGCTGTCATCCAGGGACAGGAAGAGAAATGTTGTAGAGCATATTTGAAGCTGGAGTGTGGAGGGGTGCGGGGGTAATAGGAGAGAAGTACTCACTTCCTACTTATGCAACACTAAGTCCAGGCCATTTAATAAACAAAACATTTATTTAGAATAAACCTAATTAATTAATGTAAACTAAGTGTTTATTCTCTGGAAAAGCCAAAACAAAGAGCTTAGATGTTTTCATTTAGACTGTCTAATGTGCAGATGACTTTTTTAATAAATAGGGAGGTAACATTTTGTTTTAGCTTTCTCTTATCTACCTTTTTTTTAAAAAAATTCAAGCTCTGATCTAAAGATTATCCACCCTCCTTTTCACAATGTTTTTTTTTTTTTTGGAGGTAGGGCAGAAAGAAAAAAATTCTAAGTTATTTTTTAAATGAAAGAATGTAATAGGTATGAAAACAACAGGTATTCTTAGAGATCATGTATTCCTTATACAGAAGCTTATTAGAAGATAGAGTTTGCAGTGCTTCCTATAATTAGTCACTTCATGGTAAACAAGTACTTTTGTGTTCACTTTTCCAAAATAAAATCTGGCCAAAAACCCATTTTTGTTAGTAAAATTAATGTTCAATAAGATTACACATATTTTTTATAAGCTTGAACTGAATTTTTAGTTCTTGTCTACCACAGCCAAAGGAAAAAAAAATATTTCCTGTACCATTAGACTATGTCTCACCAGTATTATCAGGGGGTTGAAATCTACAGTCTATATACTCAGACATGCAGAAATATGATTTTCTGTTTTTTAAATTACTTACCTCACCTTGGCTCTCATGCTGTCTTTCCAAATTTGCTAACCAAATTATCCTAGTGGTTTTATTTGAAAATAGTCTATTTAGAGTAATTACTCCATTTCAAGATTTGTGTTTTCCCTCCAAATCCTTATTGCTAACATGGCCTCTAGGTATAATATAAATTTAAATTTCCAATTAGCAAAGGGCAGGAAATGTCTGGTTCTTAGAACTTGCTCTAATTGCATGATTCATTCCATTTGGTCAGAATATTGACCTCTGTTCTCATTGTATCTGCTAATATGAATCCAGGCCTGCCTGATCACTACATTGCTAAAGTAGTGATGTTACTGAACAGGGCCCAGGGTTGGAGCAGATCTGCCTCAGGCAGCCTGTGTGGGGGTTCTTGACTTTGTATAGGAAAGATGTCACAACATGAGTCCAGGTGATTTTGAGAATATGCTTATTAAAGCTGGGGTATTTAGGGTAGAAGAAGCAATAGGAAAGAGCCTAGGTAGTGTTCTGTTTTGGCTCCCTAGGAATGTTATAGGAAAGAAGTGAGCCAAGGATTGGTTGCTGTTATCTCACTAGGAAGTGAAGTTCACAATGACAGAAATGAGCCAAGGCTGGGCTGCTTTTAGCTCACTAGAAAGTCAGAGAAAATGGGGTAAGCCTGGGTTGAGGTGCCACTGCCCACTGCTCCCCTGATTACAAGTCTCATGGGGACCCTTAGAACTTAGGAGGAAGTAAAAAGTTCATGCCCAGGAAGGAACATGGGCATGCTCTAGATCTAGACAGAGCGAGCCAGCAACAGGTCTTTGTCTTGAGGGTTTTTGTATCTCTTCTGAGAATCTTTAGGGAAAGATTTTAGTAGAATATTCACCAGCTTTCCATGTGTGTGTTTTTAATATGTTGATACATCAAAATGAGCTTATATGGTAATTTGGAATTATTCTTTGGTCTGCTTTACTGTTTTTCTTTTATGTTGAGTCTGTCTGGTTTTAATCGGGCTTTAATTATTTGTTCCCCTGACTTCATCTGTCCTTGGGTTTAGCTGGCACAAATAGCATTAATTGAATCTCTGTTCTTTATTTTCCTGACCACAGTGATTTAAGCTATGTATTCTCTGGTTAGGGAGCAGAGGTATAAACCATTTGCTCTCAAGTGTCCTTTGTTTAGGGAGGATAAGGTCTTGTGATTCACTAGCTGGTTGTAAGTTGTTAAAATTATTTGGCCTTTTATTTGTTTATTTATTTATTTTTGCTTTTTTTTTTTTTGACCTTTTTAAATTGTCTTGTCTCAGTTTTCCTATTCCATATTCTCATTAATTTTCCTAGCTTCTTATTATCCTGCCTCAGTACCACAGACATGTGACTACTCCCAGTCAGTCTATTTAGAGTTGGGTTTACATGTGCTTCTAATAATCATGGAACTTCACTTTCCTTGCAGTCCTGAAATGGTCACACATACTGTGGCCTTATTATTCCAAACTCAATCTTCTTATAACCAATGATTCTTTCAGCATTTTCTTTTCTTCTTCGACTTCCATTTCCATAGTTAAGTTTCTATGTTATAGGCAACAAAAATAGGTTCTGCATGAATTTGGGGTTGGAGGTGGGGAGAAGAGCTATGAAAGGATTTTACATGGGTTGAAGAAAAATTGAGAAGGCTATAGGACCAAACTTTAGTCTGGGCTTCCAGGAACATTATCCAAAAATCTGCCATAAAACTTATACTTCTCAGTAGAATATAATACGTGGCAGTAGGCCAATATTCCCACTGACTCAGCTAGAAAATAAATGGATACATTTATAATAATTATATTTTAAAGACATAAAGCTACAAAAACAAAGAGGACTTTGAAAACTGAAACTCTAGTTCTTCCTAAGTGAGCTGATAATCTTCAGATGTTTTTGAACCTGGGGTAATTTTCTTAGTTTAAGAGCAAGCTGAGGTTCTGTCAGCGGTGGACAAGGGGGTCTCTGAATGGCGATAGCCTCTGGCCAGAGACAGTACTCTGAACCCCCAGTTTGTATCTTGCTTGTAGGAATACATTCAAACAAGAGACAACAAATAACAGCAAATGCAGAAGAAGATTTATTTGTAGGAAAGCAATACACTCAGAGAGGATCTGAGCAGGCAACTCAGTTGGCAGAAATCCAATCCAGTGATCTGATATTTGGGAGTTTAGAGGTTTTATACCACTAGGCTTGAATACCCCTAGGCAAGGAACAAGTCACCCACCTCCTCATGTCTTAAAAAAATGTATCTTTAATATCTTTAAGTTACAAGGCTCCTTTATCTAGGTGTTATACCCACTGATTAGACAACATCTTGGAGGGCTCTGAATCTTTCTTGCTCACATAGGGGCCTACCACCTCCATTGTCTATTTTCAGTTTGTCATGTCTCCCACTTATTTCCTCCAAACCCCAGCTACCTCTCCCACTTCATATATTTCTATCTGCCTACTCTAACAGTTCCAGCTTGGATTAGATAGAGGTATTCTCCTAATGAAAGGGAATCAGTGAAACTTTTGAAGTTCATGTGGACTATAATGATGTATTGAAATTAGAGTAACCCTGAAATTATCAGGGGATATTTTTTGAATTCTGGAGTATCACAAGAGCAGAATTGTTCTAGGCTAAAAACAAAGTAAAATGCCCACAGTCTATGGTAACTAGAAGACAAAAGTCCACTAGAGTAAGACAGCCAGATTCAAACACTTCATTGGTCTTTTCCTGAAGACCTTTGCCTGATTTTGTTATGGGAAACCAACGATTATACATGTTATGGGAAACCAATGATTATACTAAAAATGTCTTAAGGGCCCAACTGAATATCCCAGTTTCTCAAGTTTAAAAAGATGGAGACTTGCAAGGCTCTCAATTACAAATGTGGGAGATCAAGGAATAGAGTCAAAACACAGGTTGGTTCAGTCTTACTAAAACTGCAATCCAAAACCAATACAGGTTCATCTTGTATTGGATTGAGATAATAGTTCTTCTTATTATCTGCCTAACAGAAAAAAAAGAAGAGGTACCATCTCTGGCAGAATTAATATCATCAAATAGACATACTGAATCTGAAAACTATATCTGAAATTAAGAATTAGTCGTAAGTGTTTAACAGCAAGTAAAGTACAGGATTACTGAACTCAAAGACAGGTCAATAGAAAATATGCAATCTGAGGCATGGGGATGGGGGTGTGGGAAGAGAACACCCAAAGAATAAGAAACATATAAGACACAGTTAAGAGCTCTAATGTAAACTGAAGTCCAAAAGATGATAAATAAATAAAAAATCAAGACAGAAGTAATATCTGAAGAGATAATAGCCAAAAAATTACAAAAACTTATAAATAATAGTCACACAAATATTCAAGAAGATAGCAAGCCTATAGCAAGATAAATACAAAAAAAACACACACACACCAACACTAATGACAAAACTGCTGAAACCCTAATATAGAAAGAACTTAGAAACAATTAGAGAAAAAAAAATACACTACCTCCAGGGAATAAAATAAACAAGAAGACTAACAGCTAACTTTTCAAAAGACAGCATGAAATCTAAAAGACAATGAAATGACATATTTAAAATGCTGAAAAGAGGAGGATCCAAGATGATAGTGGAGTAGGTGGAAGTTAAACCAATCTCTTCCTGGAACCAAATTGGAAATACAACTAAATCATAAACCAATCAACCTAAATAACCAAATGAAAACTAACTGAACAGAAGTCTTATAACTAAGAATATACAGAAGAAGCCACATCAACAGTGGTAAAAAGGGAAGACATTGAAAAAAATGCTGGCCCCACACCCACATGCAGCAGTTGAGAATCCATAGGGATAATCTCAGCTAAAATAATACCCTTTGAGGAGCAAGTGGTCTTGAACCCAGTCCAGACTCCTCAGCCCAGAGCTCCAGAGTACTGGGGCTGATGATCAGACCCTAGGTGATGGATGAATGATTACTCTGACACACATTTCTGTGAAAGAGAGGGCTAAGGAACTGCCTGGCTATAGAAACCAGATAGCCTTGTTCGCCTGCCTCTTCAGGCTTTTATTATAACAGCAGTTTTGGATAATGTTTATCTTTTAGATACAATCAGTAGGGTAAGTAATCTTGGGAGGACACATGTGACTGCAGTGTCCTTCAAGCAAGGACATCTAAAGATTAAGCATAAAAGATTCTGGTAAACATCTGAGGATTCGCATGTACACAGACTTGTTTGGAAAGGTCAAGGAACAATTAGGGGTGGCTACCTTCAGCCAACTCTCCTAGGTCAGAATTTCCTCCTTACAAACTTTCCAACAAAGTCTCATGCTTCCCTACACTAGGGCAGGGAAGAGAAACTCACATAACATCCAGCTGTGATAATCAGCAGAGATTCTATCTTCCCCAGTGAGATGGGAGATTGCTGGAAACCCAGGCACCTTCTTAAAGGGACAATCACCCGAAGCTCTGGCAGTTGCTCAGAGTGGACCAGAGTCATACAAAGAGAAGTTTGCTTGTGTGGCCTCAGAGAGAGGGCTGGAGGGACAACTGAAAATGCCCTTGTGCTGAATTTCTCTCCCACACCACCCACAGATGACATCTTTCTTAACTTGAACACTCCCCTCAATACAGCATCAGCCTGGGGAAATGTACTAGCCCCACCCTACTAACTTTCTGATGCCCAACCCTTCCAAGCTATCACTAGGCAGAGGGATCTGCTATAAATAGCTAGGCTGGGCTTGCATTGCAGTCTTTCTTGAAAACTCCTCAAGGAATTTCAGGCAATATCAGGGGATGCCAGAAACACACAAGAAGAGACAGAGATGTGGGCCAATTTTCACATGTTCAACCATTCCTGTGGTGGATTTTCCCACACCCCTCCACAGCATCAGCCTGGTGAGATGCACTAACATCACTCTCTGAGGGCCTGCTGTGAAAGCTCATAACTTGCTGCAAAGGCCCTTGTTGCAAGTTTTCTTGAAAAACTCTTAATAGATGCCAGCATTTTCACACAACATGGCCAAATATTAATCTGTTTTACTCTAATGGAGTCTACTAGCTCCACCATGATGACTCCTTGAAACCCTGCCCCACTACAACAGTTTGCAGGCCCCAGGCAGATGGCAACAGCAATTGATGCACTCTAAAATTTGGCTGAGTGGTCCCAAACCAAGCACTGGCAACAAATTTGAATCTGTATCAACCTGGTAAACAACACTCACCCCAACTTTGTTACTCACTGAGAAATTGCCTCATGCAACTGAGTCTCTTTTAGATGCTGAGCCTAATGGGGAGCAGGCAGACAGTGGCAGATCTTATGGTGTCTTGGGCTTTTTGCTGATCTTCCTCGGGCTCAATACTGGTGGCAACCAGCTTCAATACACAGTGTAGCATTTCCCATATGTACCCAGGCCAAGCACAAATAGCTACCGACCATGAATAACATTTTATCTCCTAACAGGTATCCCAGAGCTGGTCACAGGCACATTTGATGACGATTTGCACTGCAATTCCTCACAAAAAGCCCTAGAATCAGCAAACCTGATGGCTGTCTTCAGACCATAGCAGCTCACATATATATTGCTGTCTATAAGACATACCTCAGATGTAAAAACACACGAAAACCTTAAGTAAGGGAAAAAAGTGGACAGAGGAATTTTATTCAAATGAAAACAAACAAACAAACAAAAAACTAAGGCAGCAATACTTATATTAGGCAAAATAGACTTTAAAACAAAGGTTATGACAAGTGACAAAAAAGAACATTATTTAAAGATAAAAGAAACAATCCAACAAGTGAATATAACCCTTGTAAACATTTATGCACCCAACACAGGAGCACCTATATATATAAAGCAAATATTGATGGATGTAAAGAGAAAGATTTACAGTAATCAGTCATAGTAGGGGAATTTAGCTCACCAAGAACATCAATGGATAGATTTTCAGGACAGAAAATCAACAAGAAAACAGCAGCCTTAAATGAAACATTAGCCCAGATGTATTTAATTGATATTTTCAGAGAATTTCACCACAAAGCAACAGAATATACATTCTTTTCAAGTAAACATAATAAAACATTCTTCAGTACAGAAATGTTAGCATACAAATGTCCATAAATTTGATAATATTGAGATCATACCAAGCATTTTCTCTAACAACAATGACATGAAACTAGAAATTAATCACAAGAAGAAAAATCTTTAAAAACACACAAACACATGAAGGTTAAATTACACGCTACTGAACAATGAATCAGTTAACCATGAAATGAAGGAAGAAATCAAGATGGAACTGGAGAGTATTATGCTAAGTGAAATAAGCCAGTCAGAGAAAGAAAATACCACATGATCTCACTCATTTATGGATAATTAAGACCACTATTAACTGATGAACAAAAATATATACAGAGGCAGAGCAGCATCGAACAGACTGTCAAACTACAGCGAGAAGGCCAGGGAGGTTTGCGGGGGGGAGAGATCAACCGAAGGACTTGTATGCATGCATATAAGCATAACCAATGGACACAAGAAGACACGGGGTAGGGGAGGTCAGGGGAAGGTCAAGGGGAGAAAAAAAAAGGAGACATATGTAATACTCTTTGTAATACTATAAGCAATAAAACAAAATTTTAAAAAAAAAGATGCCTAAAGACAAATGAAAATGAAAACACAATAAACCAAAACCTTGGTACACAGTAAAAGAAGTTCTGAGAGAATAATTCATAGCAACATAGATGTACCACATGAAGCAAGAAAAATCTTAAGTAAACAAGCTAACTTTACACTTAAAGAAACTAGAAAAAAAGAACAACAAAGCCCAAAGTGACTAGAGAAGGGAAATAATAAAGATCAAGGTGGAAATAAACAAAATAAAGTCTAAAAATTTTAAAAATCAATGAAACCAAGACCTGTCTTTTTGAAAATATAAATAAGATTGATAAACCTTTAACCAGAATCATTTTTTAAAATATATTTTTATTTATTTCAAAGAGGAAGGGAGAGGGAGAGGAAGAAAGAGATAGAAACATTAATGATGAGAGAGAATCATTAATCAGCTACCTCCCCCATGTCCCACACTGGGGATTGAGCCCACAACCCAGGCATGTGCCCTGACCAGGAATTGAACCATCACCTCCTGGTTCATACATCCACACTTAACCACTGAGCCATGCTGGCCGGGCTAATCAGAACCATTTTATAAAAGTGTGGGAGAAGGGAGAGTCAAGATGGCAGCCAGCAGTGAAGGAGAGAGTGTGAGTGAGTTAGAGAGTGAAAGGGGAATGTGTGGACATGTGATGTGTGTGTGTGTGTGTGTGTGACAGTTAGATCCTGCAGGACTTTGGGGGGCTGGCAGACTAGGCTCTCTTAGATGGGGTGCCCCTGCTATCACTGCCAGCACACCTGGGTGGCCAGCACTAGCACAGACCACACACTATCTTGAAAGGGAGAGCTGCTGTGACTAGGAACCCAGCCTTACCACCACCCAGACTGGCCTCAGAAACCACCTGGGAAACTCAGGCACTCCAGCCAAGAATTGTTACTGCAGCTGCAAACCAGTGGACATCAGGACTCCAGTCTCCTGAGCCTCAGGCACCTGTGAGTCCTGGAGCACATTACCCTCCTGCCACCCACAGCTGCGGCACACGCACCATGCATCCTGGAACCTGATCTCTCCTGTGACTTGTGGGGTGCATGATGTTCCCACTGACCTACTGCCATGGCACAGGCCCCACGAATCTGGCACCAGGGTTCTCCCATGACTCTCAGGACACATGACACTCCCACTGACCTGTTGCAGTGGCACAGGCCTCAGGCAACAAGCACCTGAACTCTCAGGGTACACAACCCTCACACCAAGCCCTCCACTTCAGGCACAGGCCCTAGGCAACTCAGGGCCTGCACCCTTCAGTGATAGCTAAAATGCAGAGACAAAAAACCCCAAAGGAAAGAAAAGGGGAAATAACCAGGAAAGGAACTAAATGAAACAGAGGCATGCAATGTGTCAGAAAAATAATCTACATTAATAAAAGAGAAACATGGTAATTAGTGTACGACCGCTACCCTTTTCATTGGCTAATCAGTGAGTATATGCAAATTAACTGTCAGCCAAGATGGCAGCCGGCAGCCATGCACTGAAGCGAGCAGGGAGGTTTGCTTGCTCCAGTGACTGCGGACTCCAACGTTCCCCGCCTGACTTGCCGGCCTCTGAGCTACAACTCTAAGCAACTATGTACTATGTTGCAAATAAGAAGCTAAACAAAACCCCAGAAACCGGCTTTCATTCAGCCAGGCTTCCGGACCGCAACATTGTATTGATGTTTTCAGCAGCGAGGCCTCAGAGCTAAAGCTGGCCCAGAATAAAAAAAAAAAAAGAAAAAAAGGAGCGGT
>NW_005369142.1:415863-419487 GCF_000412655.1 Myotis brandtii
TCTGTGGGTGATAGAGGGTGGCGCCCCAACCCCCCTCCACGGGCCTTGCTCTGTGTGTGACAGGGTAGAGCCGCAACCTCCCCATCGACCCTGCCTTGAGTGTGACAGGGGGCGGTGGCCCAACCCCCCAATCGGCCCTACCCTGAGCGTGACTGAGGGTGGCATCGCAACCTCCCAATCCGCCCTGCTCTGTGCATGATGGGGTGGCGTCCCAACTCCCCAATCGGCCCTGCTCTGAGCCTGACCAGGGGCTGCACCTAGGGATTGGGCGTGCCCTCTGCCACCCAGGAGCAGGCCTAAGCCAGCAGGTTGTTATCTCCCGAGGGGTCCCAGACTGCGAGAGGGCATAGGCCGGGCTGGGGGACCCCCCCCCTCTGCGAGTGCACAAATTTTTGTGCACCGGGCCTCTAGTTCAGAATAATGGTCATGCAGTTTATAAACCAGATGGATGAGAAAATCAACAACTTGTATAAGAATCAAGAGGAAATAAAAAATGATATAAGTACAATAAAAAACCTAATGGAAGGTTTCAACAGTAAACTAGAAGTAGCTGTGGATAAAATAAGTGACTTAGAAGAGAGGGCAGAGAAACCCACACAACCTGAACAGCAATTAGAGAAAAAAATTAGAAAGCTGTAGGAGAGCCTAAGGAAACTTTGGGACAACATGAAATGAAGTAACATCCATATAATAGGGATGCCAGAAAGACAAGAAGAGGAGCAAGGATTAGAAAACATATTTGAAGAAATAATAACAGAAAAGGTTCCTGATTTGGGGAAGAAAAAAGTCACACAAGCACAGAGAGTACAAAACAAGATGAACTAAAACAGATGCACACCAAGACACATTGTAATTACAAAGACAGACATTAATGACAAAGAGAGAATCACAAAGGCTGTAAGAGAGAGACAGTTACCTACAAAGGATCTCCCATTAGATTATCAAATGATTTCTCAACAGAAACACATCAGGCCAGAAGGGAATGGAATTAAGTATACAAAGTGATGCAAAGCAAGTGAATGGAACCAAAAATACTCTATCCAGCAAGGTTATCAATCAAAATTCAAGGGGAAATCAAGATCTTCACAGACAAAAAAAAAGGTTAGTAGAGTTTATCACTACAAGCCAGCAATGCAAGAAATGCTAAAGGAACTGTTGTGAAAAGAATAAATAGAAGGGGAAGAAGGAACACAGGCATAAAGAATAAAAATGGCTACAAACAAGTACCTATCAATAATAATCTTAAGTGTAAATGGACTAAATATTCCAAAGACATAGAGTGGATGAATGAATAAGAAAAATGACCAATATACATACTATCTAGAAGAGACCCACCTCAGGACAAGGGACTCACACACACTGAAAATGAAGAGATGGAAAAATATATTTCAGGCTAATGGAAATGAAAGAAAAGATGGCATAGCAAAACTTAAATTGGACAAAATAGACCTCAAAGTGAAAACCATAACAAGAGAAAAAAAAGGCCACTTCATAATACTAAAGGGATCGATACAACAAGAGGATATAACTCTGGTAAACATATATGCACCCAATGCAGGAGCACCCAAATACATAAAAAAAACTCCTGGAAGATATCGAGGGAGAGAACAAGAACAATACAATCATAGTAGGGGACTATAATACCCCATTGACATCACTGGATAAATCCTCTAGACAAAACATCAGCAAAGAAATAGCAATCCTAAATGACTCACTAGATTAGATGGACTTAATCAAAATCTTCAGAACATTTCACCCCAAAGCTACAAAATGTACATTCTTCTCAAGTCCACATGGGACATTTTCAAAGACAGACCACATATTGGGACACAGACAAAGTCTCTTCAAATTCAAGAAGATTGAAATCATATCAAGCATATTCTCAGATCACAATGGCATAATATTAGAAAAAAACTACAATAAAAACAATCACAAAAATTCAAACACTTGGAGGCTAAAAAGCATGTTATTAAACAATGATTGGTTACCAAAGAGATCGAAGAAGAAATTTTAAAATATCCTGGAAACAAATGACAATGAAAACACAACAATCCAAAATCTATGGAACATGGTAAAAACAGTCCTGAGAGGAAAGTTTATAGATCTACAGGCCTACCTCAACAAACAAAACAAACAATAAACTAGTATTATATTATCTAAGCCTACAACTTAAAGAATTAGAAAGAGTTCCCAGACAACGTGGCTCAGTAGTTGAGCGTCGTCCTATGAACCAGGAAGAAACAGTTTGATTAACAGTCAGGGCATATGCGGGCTTGATCCCCAGTGTGGGGTGTGCAGGAGGCAGCCAATCAATGACCCTTGAGACTTCCGAAGATGGCGGCGGAATAGGCGGACGCATCCCAAGGCTTGTCCCAGAGCAAATAGAATGAGCAGATAAAATGAATAACATCCCCCCCGAATTGGTGAAGGAGACTCAGCTGGTGAGACAGTTTGTAGCTGGGAAGGGCAGAGTTCCCCTGGAAAGGTAAAAACCAGGGATCTGGGCAGGAAAGTTTGCCAGATCTCTGAGCCCAGAGGGTCAGAGGGAAACTGCACGGCACCCAGCCGCATCCCTTGGGACAGGCACAGCCTCTGACTGGGGAAAGGACATCCGCAGGACTGTTGGCCCTGGGGGATTTGAGATCTAGGTTACATAATTATGGAAGATTGAGCCCAGAGGGGGCAGCCTGAAGGGCTGACCAGACCATGCAGTGCCGGTAAAAGAGGAGCTCACAGAGACTCAGTCTTCCACGTTTCTGCAGCCGGTGTTTGTTTGTTTTTTCACTGAACCCTGTTCATAAGACATTTCGGATACACTCACCAGTGCTGAGGAGTGGGAGAAGGTGCGGAAGAGTGGAATCTGGGGAGAGGCTGGGGAGAGGAGGGCGTCCAAGATAGGTGGCAGCAAGTTGAGTGCTGAGTCACGCTTGAGCCCAGGACTTGGGCAGCCATTTTTCCCTGAAAATATTACCCCTCCCTCCAATCTCCAGGCAAGGAATACAGCCACACCCAGATTCCACCCTGAATGGTACGAAGGATTAAAATAATCTGATTAGTCCCTGGGAGTTAACAGGGTCTGGCCTATAGAGAGGCCTTCAGTCCCAGCAACAACAACAACAAAAAAATCACAGACATTCCAGAAAACTGGGATCTTAAGCCAGCCAAAGGAATGACATTTCAATTTTTCATTTTTATTCTTTTATTATTATTTTGTTAGCTACTTTTTTTTTGCTTTTTTCTTTGTTTTCCTCTTTTTTGTTCATTGCTCTTTTTTTGCTTTTTTATTTGTTTTCCTTTTTTGTTTGTTGCTTTATTTTCTACTTCTTTTCACATTGTTTTTTCATCATTCAATTTTATTTTATTTTTACATGCTATTTTCTATTTTTATACCATTTTTACATCAATTTTTTGTAAATATATTATTTTGTTCCCCTTCTGTCTCTTCTTACCCACTCATTCCTTTTCTACTTCCTCTATACTGAGTTGAGGTCCTCCCCATATTTATCCAATTCTTAACCTTATTTTCTGTATATCAGCTCAGCCTCTACAGATTCTGCCCCCACCCTCTTTACTGGGTGTTTGGTGTTTGTATTTGTTTGGTTTATCTATTGGTTCTGTGGTGTT
>NW_005369142.1:419553-421658 GCF_000412655.1 Myotis brandtii
TTTTCTCTCTTAGATATCATTTGTGCTCTCTTTTCTCTCCCCTAATTCTCTTTTCTCAGGTGGTCACTTATATTGGGGTTATCAGTGTCATGAGTACATTCATGCTTTGTTCCCTTTGGGTCATTTCTTGTTAAGGTGAATTTTATCCAGTCTGGCTAAAGTTCTAGAGAGCAAGCCACATAACCAGACACCTTGAGAGGAAACTTCATTAACAAACAGGTCAATTACACCCTAGACCCAGCTACAGTGGCAGGAAGAAGGAGGCAGCGAGGGAGCAAAAGAGAAGTGTGTGGTTGTGTGTGTGGGGTGTGTGTGTGTGTGTGTGTGTGTGTGTGTGTGTGTGTGTGAATGAGGCACAGTTAGACCCCGCAGGACCTTCGGGGGCAGGCTAACCGGGCTCGCCTAACTATAAGCCTCTGCTACCATTGCAAACAGGACCAGGAGGCCAGCTCTTCTTCAGAGGCCTCGCCTTTTCGAAGGGGAGAGCTGATGTAACTGAGACCCATGCCTCACCTCCACCCAGGGTTCCCTCAGGTAACACCTGGGACTCTAAAGCCACCCCTGCCAGGGACCTGCTAAATTTGCTGTGGTCCCACGGTCACCAGGTTTCCAGCCACCCCGGGCGCAGGATCCTATGAGTTCTGAAGCATGCTTCCCTCTGACCAGCCCAACGCTTTAGTCCAGGGCACTTCAACTACGTGAGCAGCAGACACGTGAGCAGCATGCTCCTGTCTAAGGAGCATCAGCCCCATGAGCAGCCTGCCCCAGGCCTAAGAGCAGCAGCCTCATGTGGCCTGCCCCTGTCCAAGGAGCAGCAGCCACACGAGCAGCCCACCACATCAGAGGAACAACAGCAGCATGCAGCCAGCCACCATTCAAGGAACAGCAGCCATGTGAGCAGTCCGCCCCAGTTCAAGGAGTAGCAGCTGCATGTGTAGCCTGCCCCCATCCAAGGAACATCAGCCTCATGATAAGCACACCCTCTGTCTGAGGAACAGCATCTATGAGAGAAGCCTCCCCCCACCAGCCAGAGGAGCCACCACGACTGTGAACAGCACCCACCAGAGGAGCTGCTGCCAACTGAGGAGCAGCTGCTACCACAACCACCCAAGGAGCAACCGCAGCCTGAGGAGCCCCTGCGACCCAAGGAGCAGGCCCTGAACGACACAACATCTAGATTTGTCAGTGAGATCAAACATGGGTAGACAAAGAAACCCCCAAAGGAAAGGAAAGGAGGACTTGCCAGAAAAGCAGCTAAGTAAAACAGAGGCATGCAACATGTCAGAAAAAGAATTCAGAATAAGGGTCCTAGAGTGCATAAATAGGATGGAGGAAAAAATCAACAACTTATGCAAGAATCAAGAAGAAATGGATGAAAAAATTAACAACTTATGTTGTCAGGGCCAGACTGACAGGTTGAGCCGGGCTGAGGCAGGGAGGTGGGAATTGAGAAAAGTAAGAAAGACAGGAAAGTGGGGTCGGGAGGACTCCAGCTCTCGAGGAACTGAAGCAAGTTTATTAGCCACACAATCCTATTTATACACAAGACACTGAATAGGAGGTCTGTCAAGAGGAATGTATTCTTTGTTCCTCTTAATTTCTAAGGGAGGGACACAACAGAAGGACAAGTTCCCAGTACAGCATATCTCAGTAAATAGTTACAGACTTCTTGGTAAGCCATGAAAGGCTGTTCTCATTCTACTGATAATCGCCATCCAAACAAGTCTGGGAAAACTGTGTGGGTAAGGGTCCCAGCCTTGTTAGCCCCTTCAGGTGCAAGGACCTTGCCAGCTTACATCTGGCCCCCAACATTATGTAATAATCAAGAAGAAATGGATGAAAAAATTAACAACTTATGTTGTCAGGGCCAGACTGACAGGTTGAGCCGGGCTGAGGCAGGGAGGTGGGAATTGAGAAAAGTAAGAAAGACAGGAAAGTGGGGTCGGGAGGACTCCAGCTCTCGAGGAACTGAAGCAAGTTTATTAGCCACACAATCCTATTTATACACAACACACTGAATAGGAGGTCTGTCAAGAGGAATGTATTCTTTGTTCCTCTTAATCTCTAAGGGAGGGACAGAAGGACAAGTTCTCAGTACAGCATAT
>NW_005369142.1:422933-423215 GCF_000412655.1 Myotis brandtii
CTAAAGGGATTGGTGTAAAAAGAAGAAATAAAAAGGTAAGAAAGAACACAGGCACAAAAAATAGAAATGGCTACAAACAAGTACCTTTCAATAATAACTTTAAATGTAAATGGACCAAAAGCTCCAATCAAAAGACATCTAGTGGCTGAAAAGATAAAAAAACATGACCCATATATTTGCTTTCTACAAGAGACCCACCTCAGAATAAGGGACTCACACAGACTGAAAGTGAAGGGATGGAAAAATATCTTTCAGGCAAATGGAAATGAACAAAAGCTAGGG
>NW_005369142.1:426416-427022 GCF_000412655.1 Myotis brandtii
ACAACCACTTCAAAAATACAACTAAAAGACGGAACGGACATCACCCAGAACCACAGGAAGGCTGGCTGAGGGGAAATTCTTCAACTAGAAGGAAGGAGAACAGCGTGCTGAGACTCAGAGGAGGCGCAGTGAGGAAAATACAAAGGTGCGGAGGTACGCACGAAGCGGGCTGGTGGCTGAGGGCGTGGTTGTCGTTTTCAATCAGGAGGGAGTCTCAGACTCTGAGCTCCAGTTCTGGGTGAGTCTCTAGGGACCCTGACTCAAACCGGAGAAGCGGGACTGTCTGGCATTGGTCAGAGCACGAGGGCAGCTTTCTCTACGAGGTTTGCAGTGGTTGCTGGGACTCTGAGAGGCAGAGCCTCTGGGGACGGAACTGAGAGCAGCCATAACTGCTTGCTTTGCCCACCCTATTGATCCCATGCGACCTGCCCCGCCCAAGCCCTGCGCAGAGCCATTTGCCGGATAAGCTCAGGCAAAGGCTAGGTTAGCACCTCCCCAGAGGACAGAAGTTTTCCCACTGCAGACACAGCTGATTCTCACAGCCAGTTGGCCTGGAGGTCAAATCCCCCTAGTATTAACTACAACAATCAAGGCTTAACTACAACA
>NW_005369142.1:428373-434732 GCF_000412655.1 Myotis brandtii
AAATAAATAAATAAATAAATATCCCCCCCAAAAAATATCAATGGCCCTTTCTCTCCTCATTTATGTTTCTATCTCTCTGTCGCTCTCCCTTTCTCTCTGAAATCAATAAAAATATATATACTTAAAAAAAGAATTAGAGAGGGAGCAACAATAAAAGCCCAGAGTGAAAAGAAGTAAGGCAATAATAAAGATAAGAGTGGAAATAAATGAAATAGAGACCAAAAAATCAATACAAAATATCAATGAAACCAAGAGCTGGTTCTTTGAAAGGATAAACAAGACTGATGAACCTCAAGCCTGGCTCACCAGGAAACAAAGAGAGAGAACCCAAATAAACAAAATCAGAAGTGAAAGAGTCAAAATAACAACAGACACAGTATTGTAAAAAAAAAAAAAATACAATGAGCAACTCTATTCCAATAAACTGGTAAACCCAGGAGAAATGGACATATTCCTAGAAAAATATGACATCCAAAAGTCAATTAGGAAGAATCAAAAAATCTGAATAGGCCAAACTATGGAGGAAATTGAAGCAGTCATCTGAAAACTTCCAGCAAACAAAAGCCCTGTACCAGATGGCTACACAGGGGAGTTTTACCACACATTCAAAGAATATTTAAAACCTATCCTCCTCAGACTATTCCAAATAATTCAACAGGAAGGAACACTTCCAAGCTATTTGTATGAAGTCAGCAGTACCCTAATCCCAAAACCAGATAAAGATACTACAAAGAAAGAGAATTACAGGCCAATATCTGTAATGAACATAGATGCTAAAATCCTCAGCAAAATCCTAACAAATAAGACCCAGCATTACATTAGAAAGGTCATACACCATGACCAAGTGGGATTTATTCTGGGGATGCAAGAATGGTACAATATCTGCAAATCAATAAATGTGATACATCACACACACAAATGGAGAGATAAAAACCACATAATCATATCAATTGATGCAGAAAAAGCATTTGACAAAATCCAACACCCTTTCTTGACACTCTCAGCAAAGTGGAAATAGAGGGATCATACATCAACAGAATAAAAGCCTTATATGACAAACCTACATCCAACATTATACTCAATGGATAAAAACTAAAATCGTTTTCCCTAAGAACTGGAAGAAGACAGGGATGCCCACTCTCATCACTCCTGTTCGAAATAGTGCTGGAAGTGCTAGCCATAGTGATCAGATAAAAAGAAGAAATAAAAGGCATCCAAATTGGAAAAGAAGAAGTAAAACTGTCATTATTTGCAGAGGACATGATATTGTACATAGAAAACCCTAAAGACTCCATAAAAAAACCATTAGACTTAATAAATAAATTTGGCAATGTAGCAGGATAAAAAATTAACACCCAGAAATCTATGGCTTTTTCATACACCAATAATAAACTCACAGAAAGAGAAACAATAAAACAATCCCATTTATGATTTCACCAAAAAAATTAAGATACCTAGCATTAAACTTATCTAAGAAGGTAAAAGACCTGTACTTGGAAAACTACAGGTATTGAAAAAAAGAGATAGAGTAAGACATAAACAGATGGAAGAACATACCATGTTCATGGATACATAGAATTAACATCATTAAAATGTCCATACTACCCAAAGCAATCTATAGATTCAATGTACTCCCCATTAAAACACCAATGGCATATTTCACAGACCTAGAACAAACTTTCCAAAAATTCATCTGGAATTAAAAAAAAGGACCATGAATAGCCACAGCAATCTTTAGAAAGAAGAACAAAGTTTGAGGAATCATAATACCAGATATCAAGCTATATTACAAAGCCACTGTTCTCAACACTACCTGGTACTGGCACAAGAACAGATATATAGACCACTGGAACAGAACAAAGAACCCAGTAATTGACCCAAGCCATTATGCTCAATTAATATTTGTCAAAGGTGGCAAGAGCATACAATGGAGTCAAGAGAGTCTCTTCAATAAGTGGTGTTGGGAAAATTGAACAGATACATGCAAAAAAATGAAACTAGACCCCTAACTTACACCATATTCAAAAATAAACTGAATATGGATAAAGGACTTAAACGTAAAATGGGAAACTATAAAAATCTTATATGAATTCACAGGCAGCAAAATTTCAGACATATGTTGTAGCAATATCTTACCAATACAGCTCCTAAGACAATGGAAACTAAGAAGAAAATAAACAAATGGGTCTACATCAAAATAAAAAGCTTCTGCACAGGGAAAGAAACCGTCAACAAAACAATAAGAAAGCCCACTGCATGGGAGAAGGTATTTGCAAATGTTATATCTGATAAGGACCTAATCTCCAAAATGTATAAGGAACTCATAAATCTTAACAAAATGAAGATAAGCAATCCAATCCAAAAAATTGGCAAAGAACTTAAATAGACACTTTTGGAAAGTAGACATACAGAAGGCCAAGAGACATTTGAAAACATGTGCAAAGTCACTAATCATCTGAGACATGCAAATCAAAACCACAATGAGATACCATTTCACACCTGTCAGAATGGCTATCATCAACAAATCAACAAACGACAAGTGCTGGCAAGGGTTTGGAGAAAAAGGAACCCTCGTGCACTGCTGGTGGGAATGCAAACTGGTACAGCCACTGTGGAAAACAGTATGGTGTTTCCTCAAAAAATTAAAAATGGAACTTCCATTTGACCCAGTAATCCCACTTCTAGGAATATATCCCAAGAAATAAGAAACACCAATCAGAAAGGACATATGCACCCCTATGTTCATAGCAGCACAATTCACAATAGCTAAGATTTGTCCCCGCGTCCTGCCCCAGGCCCTCACAGCCCCATTGTCTGTGACCATGGGTCATGCATATATGCATACAAGGTTCTTAGTTGATTACTTCCCAACCACCCTCCTCCACCTTCCGTGCAAGATTCTGCATTCCGTTCCATGCTTCCATGTCTCTGGATCCACTTGGTTCATCAGTTTACTTTGTTACTTTGATTCCACATATGAGTGAGTTCATGTGATGTTTGTCTTTCTCTGATTGACTTATTTCATTTAGCATGATACTCCCCAGCTCCCTACATGCTGTCTCTAAGGGTAAGAGATTCTTCTTCCTCTTTTTTTTTTTTTTACCTGTTGCATAGTATTCCATGGTATCAATGTACCACAGCTTTTTTATTCACTCATCTACTGATGGGCACTCGGGCTCTTTCCAGAATTTAGCTATTGTAAATTGTGCAGGCCAGCATTATCTTAATTCAAAACCAGATAAAGATACTAATAAGAAAGAAAATTATAAACCAATATACCTGATGCACATAGATGCAAAAATCCTTAACAAAATATTAGCAAACTGAAGACTTAGGATTTCAGTCAAAATGGTAGCATAGGTAAATGCTGTGCTTATCTCCTCCCACAATCACATCAAAATTACAACTAAACAAAAAAACATTACAACTAAACCATAGAACAACCATCATTGAAAACCACGTGAAATCTAGGTGAATAGAAGTCCTTTAAATAAGAATATAAAGAAAAATCCAGGTTAAAGTTGGTAGTCTAGTTTCATTTTTTGGCATGTATCTGTCCAATTTTCCCAACACCATTAATTGAAGAGACTGCTTGACTCCATTGTATGTTCTTGCCTCTTTTATCAAATATTAATTGGGCATAGTAGTTTTGGTGGATTTCTGGGTTCTCTATTCTATTCCATTGGTCTATATGTCTGTTCTTGTGCCAGTACCAGGCAGTTTTGAGAACAGTGACTTTGTAATATAGCTTGATATCTGCTATTGAGATTCCTCCTACTTTGTTCTTCTTTCTCAGGATTGCTGCAGCTATTTGGGGTCTTTTTTTATTCTAGATGAATTTTTGGAAAGTTTGTTCTAGGTCTGTGAAATACGTCATTGGTATTTTAATGGGGAATGCATTGAATCTATAGATTGCTTTGGGTAGTATGGACATTTTAATGATGATGATTCTACCAATCCATAAACACAGTATATTCTTCCATCTATTTATGTCTTCCTCTATCTCTTTTTTCAGTATCCTGTAGTTTTCCAAGTACCGGTCTTTTACTTCCTTAGTTAAGTTTATTCCTAGGTATCTTAATGTTTTTGGCATGATGGTAAATGGGATTTTTTTTTAGTCTCTCTTTCTGTATGTTCACTATTGGTGTATAGAAATGCCATAGATTTCTTGGTGTTAATTTTGTATCCTGTTACATTGCCAAATCTATTTATTAAGTCTAATAATTTTTTATGGAATCTTTAGGGTTTTCTATTGTGATGAATTGAATGTCAGTAAAAAATTTTAACAAGGATGGGGTCAAGGATAGGTAACCAGGCATAACTCCAAGTCTCCCACTCCCAGACATCGGCGTCAAGGTCCTGATTAGAGCCTTGTAACTGTAAATCAAGGACGTTTGTGTTTTCTGGGGATAAAAGCTCACGGAACCCAAAGCTCGGGGCTGTTACAGGGGAAAGCCTGTGGCAGACGCTGGCCAGCTCAATAAATCCTCGCTTGCTGTTTAAGACCTAATTGGAGTTGGTGGTCTTGTCCACAACATTTGGAGGCCGCAGCGAGATACCCGTCAGGGGTGAGAGGGACCCCCTATTTAGGGCAGGAGGCTCTCACCCAGAGGCAGGAATGAGAGGGACCCCCTATTTAGGGCAGGAGACTCTCACCCGGTGGCAGGGGAGAGAGGGAGCCCCTATCTAGGGAAGGAGGCTCTCCCCCATCCATCACCGGGCAAGTGGTGAGGACTTATTGAAAAAATCCTGCAGGAGGTAAGGAGACACCTGGGGTGAGATCGCACAGGGGAGTCAAGGGGAGGGCTGGACGCAGCACTACCTCCCGACTCCAGCCGGTGGCCACGATGGTGGCCATGGCACAGGACTTGTCTGTCTGGTGTTTGTTGTCTAGTGTTTGTTGTCTGGTGTTTGTTGTCAAAATGGGACAGTCGTCATCTGCTTCTGTGTGTTCCCCGCTGCAATGTTTTCTTAAGAATTTTCAGGACTTCAAGAAGAGAGCCAGAGGCTACAGATATGATGTTAATGCTTTTGATTTACAGCAATTCTGTGAATGGGAGTGGCCCACTTTCCAGGTGGGGTGACCAGATGCAGGGTCTTTTGATCTGACCACTACCTACCAGGTCCATCATATCATATACAGCCGCCCAGGGCATCCTGATCAAATTCCTTATATTCAGGTTTGGGTTGACATATTGACCAAGAAACCCTGGTGGATGAGGGCATGCCTCCTGAGGGGAAAATCAGGACTGAGACAGACAATTCTTTTGACCGGGCCCTAGAAGGGAAAGGCTCCCCTGGTCCTTCAGGGAGAGCAGGAAGAACCCATCAGCCGGCCGCCGCCCTATGTTCCCCCGGCGCCTGATTGGGGTAAGCCCCGGCCTCAGGCCCAAGCCATGCCACCAGCTCTGACCTGGAGCCCCTGCCTCCCCCGACGCCAATTGTCTTCCCTCCGGACCCACCGGTGGGAGGGGCTTTGTCATCCTCCAACCCCTTTAGTCCGTCCCATACTAGACAGGGAATGGAATATGGAGCTTCCGGGGGTGTTGGGCCGGCAGCCCCAGTGCCTCTTCTGCCCTTGAGGCAGGCTGGGCCACCGGACCTGGACCTGGACAGCCAGCCTTTCCTGATTTATGTCCCTTTCTCAACTAGTGATTTGTATAATTGGAAGAATCAAATCCCTCCTTTTCTCAGAACCCTCAGGGTCTGATCTCTCTGCTGGAGTCAGTCTTTTTTACCCACCAACCCACGTGGGATGACTGCCAGCAGTTACTGCAGACCCTCTTCACCTCAGAGAGAGAGAGAGAGAGAGAGGGAGGGTGAAGTTGGAGGGAAGGAAATTGGTCCTCGGGCCAGACGGGCAGCCCTCTGGGGATGCAAGGCGGATTGAGGCGCTGTTACCCAGCTCCAGACCAGATTGGGGAGTGAATGATCAAAGAAGGGGGGGCATGAGGTTTCGTTGATGTTACTGTCTGCAGACTGCTAGCAGATGCCTTATCAACTGACTTCAAGGTTGAAAGTTTTCTGTAAGTGCAATTAATCTTTCTCTGCCCTAGTTTATTACATTAAAAACAACTAAACTCCCAGGTGCAAAGCGGAGGAGAAACGGAGCTGAAGTCTGCAGCTGCCCTGGTGATTTAGAACTGTTTGCTAGGCAGACTCAGCCCCCGAAAGTCAGGACAAAGAAGGGGGGCTGGGTGCCCAAGCTGCCTGCAGTGGCCCTGAAAAAAGAAGCAGCAGTAGCAGCGAGAAAGTGGGGGACAGCAGAAATTTACCTGACACTAGAGCTGCCCTGCTGCTGCCCAGTGAGTAATGAGTGTTTTACAACAAGCAATACAAGACTTGGGCCTTTGGCTTGC
>NW_005369142.1:439162-455871 GCF_000412655.1 Myotis brandtii
CAGGTCACAAGCCCACCTCCTTCTGTGCCCAGGCCTCATCGTCCCTCTGACAGACAGCAAGGATCTCTTGGCTCTGAGAGAAAACTCCATCCCTCCTCAGCACGAAGCAGTTACACAAGAGAAAATCCAACGCCCATTTTCCCTGAAAGAATTCAGAGCCAGGATCCTTGAGGTAATATATTAGGCAGTTAGACATGAACAGAGCAAGGACGATGGGCCAACTAGTGCTACCAGATGTAACTAAGTATTTCCACCTCTAGGTATGTGAGACAAGGGGCATAGCCAAAGAGGTACTCAGCTAAAGTCTCAGCCCCTAGAAAAGGTTGGCAGACTATTTTTCCAAAAGACTTAACCCCTTTGCATTTGAGTATTTAGGTGACCTACTTGCCTCTGGGCGGCAGCAGCGCACCAGCCGAGTGACGCCCAGCCTGAGTAGAAGGTGACCTCTGACCAGACACACCCGTTGCGGATCATCCTCAAGAAGACAACGAACCTGGCCAATCAACCTGCTCTGATCAAGCAGCAAAGGAAGCCGCCAAAAGACCAGTAGGGCCCCTACAGGTCTTAGTGGCTCTCCCAGACCGCCAGCTGCCAGACACCTTAACCTACATCAAGAAGGAAGAAGAGCAAGCAAAAGGACTAGGGGCCCAGGTAGCCAAGGGAGGATGGCTGAAACTCCTGGACCACCGTCTGTTCCTCCCAGAAAGCCTGGGCAGAATCATCATAGAGCAGACCCATAGGGAAACCCATCTCGGAGGCACCAAGCTTGCTGAGCTTCTTCGCAAGGATTACTACATTCCGGGACTACAGAGGATGGCCAATGATGTGGCTCGGAGATGCCAGGCATGTGCCCAAGTCAACCCCTAGCCCCCCTATTACTTAGGGATCAGAGCTTCGGCTCCATTTGGGGCAAGTGCAGCCCATGTCCGCAACGTGTTCACGGATGCAGAAACCCTGGGACTATGTGCCTGGGGAAATGGGAGGAGGGGATTAACTTTGGGAGATATTACTGGAGCTGGGCTGTGTGTCACATCTGCCAATTACTCCCTCCCCAATTCCCCCTATGCAGAAAATTGTAACCAGACACTCCGACTTCCGGAGAGACCAGGATCTGGGACCTCCTGGTACCCGGTGGCCCCGAATGGTACCTGGTGGGCATGCACCACCAGAATCACCCCCTGCATACTCTCCCTACACCTCCAGACTGGGCCTGAGCCAGGACTCTGCATCCTAACTCATGGTCCTGCACACCCAGTACTCTCAGCTAGTGGATACTAGCGACGAATCCAGGGTCTGAATTCGTCTCTTAAGACCAGTAGGGAGTGTGATGAATTGAATGTCATTAAAAAATTTTAACAAGGTTGGGGTCAAGGATAGGTAACCAGGCATAACTCCAAGTCTCCCACTCCCAGACATCAGTGTCAAGGTCCTGATTAGAGCCTTGTAACTGTAAATCAAGGACGTTTGTGTTTTCTGGGGATAAAAGCTCGTGGAAGACAAAGCTTGTGGCTGTTACAGGGGAAAGCCTGTGGCAGTCACTGGCCAGTTCAATAAATCCTCGCTTGCTGTTTAAGACCTAATTGGAGTTGGTGGTCTTATTCTCGCGAATGTTGGTCCACAACACTATGTACCGTATCATGTCATCTGTGAATAATAACAGTTTTATGTCTTCTTTTCCAATTTGGATATCTTTTATTTCTTCTTCTTATCTAATTGCTATGGCTAGTACTTCCAGAACTATGTTGAACAGGAGTGGTGAGAGTGGGCATCCCTGTCTTCTTCCCGTTCTTAGGGAAAATGATTTTAGTTTTTATCCATTGAGTATAATGTTGGATGTAGGTTTGTCATATAAGGCTTTTATTCTGTTGATGTATGATCCCTCTATTCCCACTTTGCTGACAGTGTTTGTCAAGAAAAGGTGTTGGATTTTGTCAAATGCTTTTTCTGTATCAATTGATATGACTGTGATTTTTATCTCTCAATTTGTTTATATGATGTATTACATTTATTGATTTGAGGATATTGTACCATCCTTGCATCCCCGGGATAAATCCTACCTGGTAATTGTGTATGGCCTTTCTGATGTAATGCTGGATCCAATTTGCTAAGATTTTGTTGAGGATTTTGGCATCTATGTTCATGAGGGATATTGGCCTGTAATTCTCTTTCATTGCATTATCTTTATCTGGTTTTGGTATCAGAATAATGCTGGCTTCATAGAATGAGTTGGAAGTGTTCCTTCCTCTTGAATTTTTTTGAATAGTCTGAGGAGGATAGGTTTTTGTTCTTCTTCGAATGTTTGGTAAAACTCCCCAGTGAAGCATTCTGGCCCCAGGCTTTTGTTTGCTGTGAGCTTTTTGATGACTTCTTCAATATCTTCCATAGTTATCAGCCTATTGAGATTTTTAGATTCTTCCTGATTGAGTTTTGGAAGGTTCTATTTTTCTAGGAATATATCCATTTCCTCCAGGTTGTCCAGTTTGTTGGAATAGAGTTTTTCACAGTATTTTTTAACAATCATTTGTATTTCTGTGGGGTCTGTTGTTATTTTGCCTCTTTCATTTGTGATTTTGTTTATTCGGGTCCTCTCTCTTTGCTTCTTGGTGATCCTGGCTAGAGGTTCATCAAACTTCTTTATCCTTTCAAAGAGCCAGCTTTTGGTTTCATTGATCTTTTATATTTTTTTTTGGTCTCTATGTCATTTATTTGTACTCTGATCTTTATTATCTCCTTCCTTCTGCTCACTCTGGGCTTTTTTTGTTGCTCTCTTTCTAATTCTTTAAGTTGTAGAGTTAGATGATTACTACCATTTTTCCTTATTTTTTGAGGTAGGTCTGTAGAGCTATAAACTTCCCTCTCAGGACTGCTTTCATTTTGGATTGTTGTATTTTTATTGTCATTAGTTACCAAGGTGTTTTTAATTTCTTCTTTGATCTCTTTGGTAACCAAATCATTGTTTAATAGCATGCTCTTCAGCTTCCAAATGTTTGGATTTTTTTTTGCTTTTATTGTAGTTTATTTCTAATATTATGTCATTGTGGTCTGAGAAGATGCTTGATATGTTTTCAATCTTCTTGAATTTGGGGAGACTTTGCTTGTGACCCAGTATGTGGTCTATGTTTGAAAATGTCCCATGTGCACTTGAGAAGAATGTATATTCCGTGGCATGGGGGTGAAATGTTAAGTACATCTGATCTAGTGAATCATTAAGGATTGATGTCTTTGCTGATTTTTTGTATAGAGGATTTATCCAGTGATTGCAGTGGGGTATTAATGTCCCCTACCATGATTGTATTGTTGTCTATTTCTCCCTTGATATCGTCCAGGTGTTTTTTATGTATTTGGGTGCTCCTGCATTGGGTGCATATATGTTTATCAGGGTTATATCCTCTTGTTGTATCGATCCCTTTAGTATTATGAACTGGCCTTCCTTATCTCTTGATATGGCCTTTACTTTGAGGTCTATTTTCTCAGTTATAAGTATTGCTACCCCAGCTTTTTTTTCATTTCCATTTGCCTTAACAATATTTTTCCATCCCTTCACTTTCAGTCTGTGTGAGTCCCTTGTTCTGAGGTGGATCTCTTGTAGACAGCATATGTATGGGTCATGTTTTTTATCCACACTGATACTAGATGTCTTTTGATTGGAGCATTTAGCCCATTTAAATTTATTATTGATAGGTACTTGTTTGTATCTATTTTTATTTTTTGTGCCCGTGTTCTCTTTTTATTTCTTCTTTTTACACCAATCCCTTTAGCATCTCTTGCATTGTGGGTTGGTAGTGATAAACATCCTTAGCTTATTTTTTTTGTCTGTGTCGCTCCTTATTTCCCCTTCAAGTTTGAATGATAGAGTTGCTGGATAGAGTATTCTTGCATTCAGTCCCTTGCTTTGCATCACTTTGTAAATTTCCTTCCTTTATTTTCTGGCCTGGTGTGTTTCTGTTGAGAAATCATTTGATAATCTAATGGGAGAACCCTTGTATGTAACTTTCTGTCTCTCGCATCCTTTAAGATTCTCTCTTTGTTCTGAACATTTGCCATCTTAATTATGACGTTTCTTGGTGTGGGTCTTTTTGGGTTCATCTTGTTTGTGACTCTCTGTGCTTGTGTGACTTTTTTCTTCCCCACCTCAGGGACATTTTCTGACATTATTTCTTCAAATAGGTTTTCTAACCCTTGTTCCTCTTCCTGTCATTCTAGCACCCCTATTATTTGTATGTTGCTTTGTTTTATGTTGTCCCAAAGCTCCCTTAGGCTCCCCCCCTCTCTTTTAATATTTTTCTTCAATTGCAGTTCAGTTTGGATATGTTTTGCTTCCCTGTCTTCCAATTCACTAATTTGGTCCTCCACTTTTCCTTGATTACTGTTGAACCTTTCCATGGTCTTTTTTTTTTTATTTCAGCTATATCACTCTTTATTTCTTCTTGATTCATACATAAGTTGTTAATGTTTTCATCCATCCAGTTTATGAACTGTATGACTTTTATTCTGAATTCTTTTTCTGACATGTGGCATGCCTCCATTTCACTTAGCTGCTTTTCTGGCAATTACTCCTTTTCTTTCCTTTGGGGGTTTCTTTGTCTAACCATTTTTGGTCTCACTGGAGGATCTAGGTGTCGAGTTGTGCAGGGGCTTCTACTTGGGTGGCAATGGCTCCTCGGGCAGCGGCTACTCCTCGGGCTGTAGCAGCAGCGCCTGCTCCTCAGTTGGCGGCAGCTACTCTGGTGTGAGCTGTTCGCAGCAGTGGTGGCTTTTCTGGCTGGTGCAGACAGGTTGCTCGTGCAGCTGCTGCTCCTCTGACAGGGTTGGGCTGCTCATGAGGCTGCTGCTCCTCTAACGGGGGAAGGTTGCTCTCAGGGCTGCTGCTCCTCATACGAGAGTGAGCTGCTCGTGCAGCTGTTTCTCCTTGGACAGGGCAGACTGCTCACACAGCTTCTGCTCCTCATATGGGGGCGGGCTGCTCATGAGGCTGCTGCTCTTCAAATGGTGGTGGGGGGTGCACTCACACAGCTTTTGCTCCTCAGATGGGGGCAGGCTGCTCAAGCAGCTGCTGCTCCTCGGACAAGGGCAAGCTGCTCCTCAGACCAGGGAGGGCTGCTCACGCAGCTGCTGCTCCTCGGACAAAGGCGAGATGCTCACGAGGCTGCTGCTCCTTGGACAGGGGCAGGCTGCTTGCATGGCTGCTGCTCCTCAGATGGGGATGGGCTGCATGCAAGGTTGCTGCTCCTCAGATGAGGGGTGGGCCGCTTGCACAACTGCTGCTCCTTTGACAGGGGGAGGCCATGTGAGGCTGCCACTCCTCAGCCTTGGGCAGGCTGCTCACAGGGCTGCTGCTCCTCGGACAGGAGCAGGCTGTTCACGTGGCTGCTGCTTGAGTGGTTGCAATGCCCTGGGCTCAAGTGTTGGTCCGGTCAGAGGGGAGCATGCTTCAGAACTCACAGGAACCTGCGCCCAGGGTGGCTGGAGTCTTGGTAACCATGGGACTGCAGCCGAGGCATCGTGTCCCAGGCGGGGGTGGCTGTATTGTCCCAGGTATTATATGAGAACACCCTGGTTGGAGGTGAGGCTGGGCTCCCAGTCACAGCTGCTCTCCCCTTCCAAAAGGCAAGGCCTCTGAGGAAGAGCTGGCCTCTCTGGGACTGTTTGCAAATAGTTAGGTGATCCCAGCTAGCCTTCCCCCAAAGGTCCTGCAGGATCTAACTGTGCCTCACTCACACACATCCACATACCACACACTCCTCTTTTGCTCCCTCACTTGCGCTCTCTCCCTCACTGTCACCTTCTTTCTGCCTCTGTATTTGGGTCTGGAGTGTTATTGACCCGTTCATGGATGGAGTCTCCTCTCTGGGTGTCTGGTTATGTGGCTTGTTCTCTAGCACATTGGCCAAACAGGATAAAATTCACCTCGACAAGACACGATACAAAGGGAACAAAACACAAATGTACTTATGACATCAATAACCACAATATAAGTGACCACCAGAGAAAAGAGAATTAGGGGAGAGAAAAGAGAGCACAAATGATATCAAAGAGAGAAAAAAATGGTATAAGAGAAAAGAAAAAAAAAGAAAGAGAAAAGAAAACACCAGAGAACAAACTGGTAAACTAAAACATACAAATACCAAGTACCCAGTAAAGAGGGTGGGGGCAGAATCTAATATACAGAAAGTAAGGTTAAAAATTGGATGAATATGGGGAGGACCTCAGTTCAGTATAGAGGAAGTAGAAAGAGGATGAGTGAATAAGAAGAAAGAGAGAGAAGAAAATAATAATAATAATAATAATAATAATAATAATTTTTTAAAAAATGATTAAAAATTAGGATAAAAAATAAAATAAAATAAATTTGAATGATGGAAAAATAATGAGAAAAGAAATAAAAAATAAAGAAACAAACAAAAAAGGAAAATAAAGAAAAAAAAGAGATAACAAAATAATAATAAAATAAAATAAAAATGAAAAAGTGAAGTGTCGTTCCTTTGGCTGGTTTAAGATCTCACTCTTCTGTACTGTCTGTGGCTTCTCAGTTTCCTATTGCTGGGACTGAAGGCTTCTCTTTAGGTTAGCCCCTGTGGACTCTCAGGGACTATTCAGATTTTCTTTTTTTAATTATCCCAAGGTGTAGTCTGGGTGTGGCTGTATTGGTTGCCTGGAGACTGCAAGGAGGGGCTATCTTTTCAGGAGAAAATGGCTACCTAGGTCTCCCACATCAGATATGACTCAGCGCGAGACACACGGCCACCTCAACCGGGCCCTCTCCTCTCCCCAGCCTCTCCCAAGACTCCACAAATCCACACCTCCTCCTGCACCTCAGCCATGGGTGAGTGTCCATATCTGAAAGGTCCTATGAACTAGATTCAGTGAAGAAAAGCAAGGACCACAAAGAGGGGAAAGAGCTGTGCCTCTGTGAGCCTCTCCTCTTGGGACAGCATGGTCTGGGCAGCCATCCAGAATGCCCCCTCTGGGATCAGTCTCTTGTGACTATGGACCCAGATCTAGAATCCCCTGCTACCAGCAGTCCTGGGGACTTCCTTTCCACAGTTAGACGCTGTGCCTGTCCCAAGGGACACGACCTCTGTGCCATGAGGTTTCCCTCTGGGCTTGGAGGTCTCACAGTTCTCTCCAGCCCAGATCCCTGATTTTACCTTTCTCCAGGCATCCTCTGCCCTTCTCGGCTGTGGACTGTCTCACCAGCTGTGTCTATTTCGCAGATTCGGGCTGGATGTTATTCAATTTAGTTGCTCATTCTATCTGCTCCGGGACAAGGCTCAGGACACTTTTGTCTATTCTGCCGCAATTTTGTCTCCCTGGAAAGACTTTTCAGGCACCTGCAGTGGGGAAGGCTGGAGTCCCAGTGTTCATGGGTTCTCAGCTGAGGCAGCTGATCCCTGGGCATTGTGGTTGTAGGGTTCCGGGAGGTATCCGAAGTCTCCCCAGTTGAAGGTAAGGCTGGGCTTCCGATCACAGCTGGTCTCCCTTTCAAGATGGCACAGTCTCTGGAGCAGAGCCAGCCACTCCAGGAGAGATTTCAGCAGCAGTAGAGGCTACCTGGCAAGGGGAAGCCTGTCTGCCAGTCCCCAAAAGTCCCGTGGAATATAGCTGTCCCTCACCCACAAATACAGACACTCCCCGCATGTCCACGCAATCTCCTTTCATTCTCTCACTCACTGGGAGCTTTTTTTTTTTTCAGAGAAGCTCTTGGCAGAGGTTCAGACTATAATTGAGATATGTAACTTTGGATTAGGGCTATTCTTTCCTATCTTGCATGCACAGCCAGCAATCCCCCACCTGTTGAAACACTTGGCCAGTTCTTCCAGTCCCTGTGGCTCCACCTGTTGAGCTCAGTCCCACAGGGGTTTTCCCAGCTGAGAAGAGTCCCACAGAAGGGACTGGGTATTGCACAGAGCTGAGACCTTTAGAGCACATCTCCCCAGGAGCTCTTGTCTGGGACTCAGAAGTGCACTGGTTTGTGTGGCCCCAGTGAAGGGGGTCACTCTTATTTCATCCTATTCCACTCCCTCAGTGGAAAACTCATTTGACATATCCTTCAACAACTGGTGGCTTCACCCTGCTTGGCTCAGTAGTGTATGATTTAAGAGTACTGCACAGAGCTGGGATCTTCAAAATGTGTCTTCCTGGAATACTCTTATTCAGGACTCAAGCGGACAAAAACCGGGTTTTGTGGCTACATCATGGGGTGCCACTCATATCTCCCCTGTGAGGTCAGCCTAGGCCAGTGATGGCGAACCTTTTGAGCTCGGCGTGTCAGCATTTTGAAAAACCCTAACTTAACTCTGGTGCCATGTCACATATAGAAATTTTTTGATATTTGCAACCATAGTAAAACAAAGATTTATATTTTTGATATTTATTTTATATATTTAAATGCCATTTAACAAAGAAAAATCAACCAAAAAAATGAGTTCGTGTGTCACCTCTGACATGCGTGTCATAGGTTCACCATCACTGGCCTAGGCCATTCTTCAATGGGAGACTCATTTGATCTATCCTTCCAACAACCAGTGGCCCTAACCTGCTGAGCTCAGTCCTGCAGGAGGTATTTCAGTGCAAATCATAGGTGGGACCTTCAGAGCACATCCAGGAAGCTCTCATCCAGGACTCAAATGAGAACTTCATTGTGTGGCTTATGAACAAGTTAGAGAATACATTCTTGTCCTCCCTATAGGTTTGAAAAGTTCCACTCCCCCCAACAAAAGGTCTTTTGATCTGTTCTCCAAAGTCCTGATGGGCCAGTCCTGCTGAGCTTCCTTCTGCAGTGGGGTTGGCTTTCTTCACCCAACCTGAACTTTTGGGGGCAGCTGGGTTGGAGACCCAGTAGATACAGTGGTTTGGCTGTGGAGAAGGGGATACTCCCCCCTACCCCATTGAGTGCCTGACCATGCTGCACCCAAAAAGGAGACCCATTAGCCCTGTTCTCCTGACAATGGTTACCACCCCCATTGGTCACAACTTGTGAAAGGGTCTGTGGGTTATAGTCAGCCTAGGCCCATTCTACAGTCTTTCTACAGAAGGCTCCCAAGGAAGAACAGGTAATCTGAAGGGATGGCAAATAAGAGGAAGAAAAAATCAGGGTGCCTTGAAATTTTACTGACCTACCCCAGTTCAGAGATGGAAAATGCTGAGCCTTGTACAGAGATTGGTCACTCCCATGCACACCCAGGCCCAGTGGGGACAGCCCAAAACAGCAAATTGTGTCATAGCTCCAGCTAGGTATCTCTAAGCTGGTTATAGGAGCATCAGAAATCAACCTGCAGTGGAACCCCACCAAAGTGAGCCCAAATCAAACACAACCAGTGTAAATCTTCAGAGTATGACCAAAATAATCACACAAGCAGCACACCCCAGAAGAGATCCCAGCAGACATTAGAACCTTCTGGAAACAACTCCATTTAAAAGGACAGCCCCCTCACAGTGGTTCATAAACTGTGATAAAGGTCTATCTTTATAGTCAGCTACCCTGAGGGTTAACACCACCCAAGAATAGGCCAAAAGCATTCAAGACTCAACTACAACAAGAGGACACACATAACCCACATAAGAGATATTTCCAAAGAACCTAGCTCAGGTAATCTGGAAGATTATGCCACTGAGTCCTACAAAAAACCTATTAAATCAGTGGTCGCCAACCAGTGGTCTGTGGACCACTGGTGGTCCATGAGGTCCAAAGGGTTGGCAACCATTGGTTTAAGGAAACCTTTGGAGCAGCGGTCGCCAACCGGTGGTCCAAGGACAACTGGTGGTACATAAGGTCCAAAAGGTTGGTGACCACCGTACTAAATAAAATTACCATAACAAGTTTGGCAGTCATAGTTCTACCTAATACACAGTGAATAACAAAAGTAAATAGACAAAATGGAAAGAGAAAGAAACATGCCCCAAATAAAAGAACAAGAGAAATTACCAGGAAAAAATGAATTAAATAAAATGAAAGTAAAAAAATGAATTAAATGAAATGAAAGCAACCAAAATACCAGATGAAGAGTTAACAACAATAGTTGTAAAGATGCTCAATGACCCTGGGGAAGAATAAATGGTCTCAGTTAGAACTTAAACACAGAGATAGTTTCTATAGAAACCAGAAAAAAGAACCAGTCTGAAATAAAGAACACAATATTTGAAATGAAGAATACACAAGAAGGAATCAAAAGCATGTTTAAAAAAGCAGATGATCTAATCAGTGATTGAGAGGACAAGATAACTTAAAAAAAAAAGAGCAGCAGAAAGAAAGAAAAAAAATTAAGGGACCTCTGGAACAACAGCAAGTGTAATAAAATCTGCATCATAGTGATACCTGAAGGAGAGAGAGAGAAAAAAAAGATTGAGAACCTATTTGAAAAAATAATGGCTAAAAACTTCCATAACATGGTGAAAGAAAAAGAAACACAAGACCAGGAAGAGCAGAGAGTTCTAAACAAGATGAACCCAATGAGGTCCACACAAAGATACATCATAATTAAAATGGCAAAGGTTAAAGATAAAGAGATAACATTAATAGTAACAAAAGAAAGACAGTTTATTACCTACTAGGGAGCTCCCATTAGTCTGTCAGCTGATGTTTCAACATAAACACTTCAGGACAGAAAGGATTAACATGAAATATTCAATGTGATTAAAAGTAAGGACCTAAAATAAATACTACTCTATCCAGCAAGAGTATCATTTAAAAATGCAGGTAAAATAAGAGCTTCCAAGACCATATATATATATATATATATATATAGAGAGAGAGAGAGAGAGAGAGAGAGAGAATTTATTAGATTATAGAGAGAGAGGAGAGAGAGAGAGAGAGAATTTATTAGATTATTACCACCAAACCTGGAATGCAAGATGTGTTAAACAGCCTTCTTTAAGAAGAAGAAAAGAAAATACAAAGGGAAAAAGAAGATTGGTATAAAGAAAAAAAATGGTGAACACCACTCAGATTGGCCTTAAACACCATCCTGGACCCATGCAGTGAGCTGAATGCAAGCAGGACCTCACAAGGGACCCCCGCCATGGGCTCCGGTACCCCACAGTGGGTCACATGCCAGTGAGACCTCACAGACAACCCTAGTCACGGGAATTGGGACCCTGAGCACACCCAAAGCATCTTGCATGATGAGGTCATGGGTGAGACTCACAGTCAGACAACCTGTGAAGAGACTCCATCAATTAATGGGACAATAACATTCAAGACCCAACTACATCAGGAGAATCCAAATAACTCAAAGAGGGGGCTTTTATAGAATACTCAGCTCAGGAGATCTGAGAGACTGCACCAATGGGTCCCACAAAACACCTACTACATAGGACCACCCCCCAAAAATCTGGGTGGCATAGCAGTTTGATCTAAGACATAGAAACAAATACAAATGGACAGCAAAAATGGGAAGACAAAGAAACAATCCCCCAAAGGGAAAAAAAGGAGGCATCACCAGAAAAGGAACTAAATGAAATGGAGGCAAGTAATTTGTCAGATAAAGAATTCAAAGCAATGGTTATAAGGATGCTCAAATGTCTGGATGGAAATTCACTATGTGTAAGAATTAAGAGGAAATGAAGAATGACATTGCTGCAATAAAGAACACAATGGAAGGTTTCAACCGTACACTAAAAGAAGCTGTGGACCCAATCAGCGAATTTATTACCATCAAACCAGCAATGTAAGAAATCCTAAAGGGACTGTTGTAAGAAGAAGAAATGGAAAGAGAGGAAGGAACACAGGCATAAAGAATAAAAGTGCCAATAAGTGCCTTAAATGTAAATGGATTAAATGTGCAAATAAAAGGACATAGGGTAGCTGAATGGATAAGAAAACATGACCCATATATATGTTATCTAAAAGAGACCTACCCCGCATTTTAGAAAAATGGCGACCAGCAGGAAGGTAGGGAGGGAGAGAGTGTGAGAGTGCAAGGAAGTGATTACATTCAAAACATGCCTGGGTTGCAAGCTCAATCCCCAGTAGGGGGTGTGCAGGAGGCAGTCAATCAATGATTCTCTCTCATCATTGATGTTTCTATCTCTCTCTCCCTCTCCCTGCCTCTCAGAAATCAATAACAATATATTTAAAATAAATAAATAAAAGGGACCTTCTCAGAACAAAGGATTCACACAGACTTACAGTGAAAGGATGGAAAAAAATTCTTCAGGCAAATGGAAATGAAAAGAAAGCTGGCGTAGAAATACTTATAACTGACAAAATTGACCTCAAAGTGAAGGCCATAACAAGAGATAAGGAAGGCCACTTCATAATACTAAAGGGATTGACACAACAAGAGGATATAACTCTGGTAAACATATATGCACCCAATATAGGAGCATCTAAAAAGCATTTAAAAAAAAACTTCTGGAGAGAGCAGATGTCCAGCTGGTGAGTGGGAACCTCTGTGTCACACACAACTAATGAGCGATTTAAAAATGGGTGATGTTGAGAAGGGCAAGAAGATTTTTTTCAAAAGTGTGCCCAGTGCCATACTGTGGAAAAGGGAGGCAAGCACAAGACTAGGCCAAATCTCCATGGTCTTTTTGGGTGAAAGACAGGTCAGGCCCCTGGATTTTCTTACATGGATGCCAACAAGAACAAATATCTCACCTGGGGAGAGGCTACACTGATGGAGTATTTGGAGAATCCCAAGAAGTACATTCCTGGAACAAAAATGATCTTCACTGGCATTAAGAAGAGTGCAGAAAGGACAGACTTGATAGCTTATCTCCAAAAAGCTACTAATGAGTAATAGTTAGCCACTGTTTTATTTATTACAAATGTCTCATGACTTCTTTTATGTGTACCATATTTGAATTGATCTCATACACCAGAATTCAGATCAGAATGGCTAATAGAACATTTCTTTTGGGCAGTCCTGATTTAAATAAGATTGGCTTGTGGTTAAATGAAGATGGTCAGCTTTTTGAGCTTTGATGGTAATTTTGGTTCAGCAAGCGCTATCACTGTCCTCCCTTCTAAAAATATGACTGGACTTGATTCATGGTGTTCAACTTTTCACAGAGGTGGTGAGTGCCATCTGAAAATCTGTAGGAGATTGGTTTATATTTAGATTTATATAATTGGTTGTATTATATGTCCAAATTCTCAGGAAATCCCTTCACTGTCTCCTAGACCTGCAAGACTTGTGTTTCAAGTTGTGTTCATTCACCTATTAAAAGGTAAGGGTTGCAGTTAAGCTGGCAGTGACTATTTCATCCTTTTAGTCCCAACTATTCCAATTTAATAAAATTCCCTATATCTAAACTGTTGCCTTTTACTGAATGAAAGTCATGTTAGTGTGGTTTATGTATAATATTAAAAAAGAGTATTTAACATTTCTACATTTTATAGATGATCTTTAAGGTCAGGTGCTTTTAAAATTCAGCATGACAAGATATAGTAGCAAACTCTGTGAATTCTTTAAGTCAGACTAAGTTATAATTCAGGATTGTCTTGAACAGCTATTAATTTACTATATTTATGTGTGATTGATAATAGTGCTTTTTCCAGCTCACTAGGATAAAAGTAGAGAATGGATCATCAACACAAAATTGTAAAGTATGTCATCATAAGGCTCAAGATAATTAAAAACAAAGTTACAGATCATTAAAAAAAACTTCTGGAAATATAAAGGGAGAGATCGACAGCAATACAATCGTAGTAGATGATTTTATACCCCATTGACATCACTGGATACAATTGCTAGACAAAAAATCAACAAAGAAACAGCAATCCTAAACAAATCACTAGATCAGATGGAACTAATTGACATCTTCAGAACATTTCACCTCAAAGATACAGAATATACATTCTTCTCAAGTTCACATGGGACATTTTCAAAGATAGACCATGTGTTAGGACACAGGCAAAGTTTATACACATTCAAGAAGGTAGAAATCATATCAAGCACCTTATTAGATCATAATGGCATATAATTAGAAATCAACTAATTAAAAACAATAAAAAACAATCAAACACATGGAGGCTAAATAGCATGCTATTAAACAGTGAATGGGTTACCAAAGAGATCAAAGAAGAAATAAAAAACATCTTGGAAACAAATGACAAGGAAAACACAATAATCCAAACTCTCCATGTGTGAAAGAAATCCTGAGAGGGAAGTTCATAGCAGTACCAGCATACCACAGAAAACAAGAAAAATTTGTAATAAGTTATCTAACCCTATAACTTAAATAATTAGAAAGAAGAGCCCAGAGTAAGTAGAAGGAAAGAAATAATAAAGATCAGAGTGTAAATAAATTACATGGAGCCCAATAAAACCAAGAACTGGTTCTTTGAAAGGATAAACTGAGACTCACCAAGAAACAAAGAGAGATGACCCAAATGAACAAAATAAGAAATGAAAGGGATGAAGTAACAACTGACCCCACTGAAATACAAAGGATTTTTTTAGATACTATGGAAAAACTGTAATCCAACAAAATGGACAACCTTGATGAAATGGACTTATTTCTAGAAAAATGCAATCTTCCAAAACTCAATCGGGAAGAATCAGAAAACCTGAATGGGCTGATAACTATTGATTAAATTGGAGCATTAATCAAAACCCTTCCAGTAAACAAAAGTTCTGGTCCAGATGGCTTAATGGGAGAGTTTTACCAAACATTCAAATAAGAGCTAACACCTATCTTCTTCAAACTATTCCAAAAAATTAAAGAGGAAGAAACACTTCCAATCTCTTTCTATTAGCCAACATTACCCCAATCCCAAACCAGATAAAGACAAAACAAAGAAAGAGAATTACAGGCCAATATCCCTAATAAATATAGATGCTAAAATCCTCAAAAAAATTTTAGCAAGTCAGATTCAACAATACATTAAAAATATCATACACCATGAACAAGTGGGATTTATTCCAGGGATGTAAGGCCAGTATAATATCTGTAAATCAATAAATGTGATACAACATATTAACAGATTGCAAGACAAAAATCACATGATCATATCAATAGATGCAGAAAAAAGCATTTGACAAGATCCAACACCATTTCTTGATAAAAAACCCTCGGCAAAGTGGGAATAGAGGTATCATACCTCAACAGAATACAAGCCATATATCACAAACCTATAGCCAACATCATACTCAATGTGAAAAACTAAACGCATTTCCCCTAAGAACAGGAACAAGACAGGAATGCGCACTTTCACCACTCCCATTCAAAATAGTACTGGAAATACTAGCCATAGCAATCAGACAAAGAGAAGAAATAAAAGGCATCCAAACTGGAAAGTAAGAAATAAAGATGGCATTATTTGACTACATGATACTGTATGTAGAAAATCCTAAAGACTCCATCAAAAAACTACTAGATTTAATAACTGAATCCAGCAACATAACAGGATATTAAATTAATATCCAGAAATCTATGGCATTTTTTTTCATACCAATAATGGACTTTCAGAAAGAGAGATTTTAAAAAAAATCCCATTGCACCAAAACAATTAAGATACCTAGGAATAAACTTAACTAAGGAAGTAAAAGACCTGTATTCGAAAATTGCGGGACACTGAAAAAAGAGTTAGAGGAGGACATAAACAGATGGAAGAACATACCATGTTTATGGATTGGTAGAATTAACATCATTAAATGTCCATGCTACCCAAAGCAATCTATAGATTCAATGCACTCTCCAGAGATTCATCTGGAATTTTAAAAAAAGACCCAAATAGCTGCAGCAATCCTGAGAAAGAAGAACAAAGTAAGAGGGATCTCAATAGCAGATATCAAGCTATATTACAAAGCCACTGTTCTCAAAACTGCCTGGTACTGCCACAAGAACAGACATATAAACCAATGGAATAGAAGAGAGAATTGAGAAATTGACCCAAAATACTATGCTCAATTAATATTTGACAAAGGAGGCAAGACATACAATCGAGTTAAGAGAGTCTCTTCAATTAATGGTGTTGGGAAAATTGGACAGATACATGCCAAAAAATGAAACTAGACCACCAACTTAAACCTCACACAAAAATAAACTGAAAATGGATAAAGGACTTAAACATAAGATGGGAAACCATAAAAATCTTAGAGGAATCCACAGGCAGCAAAACCTCAGACATATGCTGAAGCAATATCTTCACCAATACAGCTTCTTGGGCAATGCAAACTAAGAAGAAAATAAACAAATGGGACTACATCAAAATAAAAAGCTTCTGCACAACCAAAGAAACCATCAACAAAACAACAAGAAAGCCCACTGAATGGGAGAACATATTTGCCAATGTTATCTCTGATAAAGGTTTAATCTCCAACATTTACAGGGAACTCATACAACTTAACAAAAGGAAGATAAACAACCCAATCAAAAAATGGGCAACAAACCTAAATAGATACTTTTCAAAAGAGAACATACAGAAGGCCAAGAGACATATGTAAACATGCTCAAAGTCACTAATCATCCAAGAAATGCAAATCAAAACAACAATGAGGTACCATCTCACACCTGTCAGAATGGCTGTCATCAACAAATCAACAAACGACAAGTGCTGGCAAGGATGCAGAGAAAAAGGAACCCTTGTGCACTGCTTGTGGGAATGCAGACTGGTGCAGCCACTGTGGAGAACAGTATGGAGCTTCCTCAAAAAACTAAAAATGGAACTCCCATTTGACCCAGTGATCCCACTTCTAGGAATATATCCCAAGAAACCAGAAACACCAATCAGAAAGGATATATGCACTCCTATGTTCATAGCA
>NW_005369142.1:456060-462849 GCF_000412655.1 Myotis brandtii
GAAATAAGTCAGTTGGAGAAAGATAAATATCACATGATATCACTCATTTGTGGAATATAATGAGCAACATAAACTGATGAACAAAAACAGATCCAGAGTCAGAGAAGCATCGTTCAGACCGTCAAACCTCAGAGGGAAGTCAGGGGAAGGTGGGGGTAAGAGGAAGAGATCAACCAAAGGACTTGTATGCATGCATATAAGCATAACCAATGGACACAGACACTAGGGGGGTGAGGGCATGAGTGGGGAGTGGGGGTCAATGGGGAAATAAGGACACATATGTAATACCTTAATTAATAAAGAAAATAAATAAATAAATAAATAAATAAATGGAAATAACCAACAGAAAAAGTAAATGAATTAAATAATCCAATCAATAGACATAGGATAGCTGAACGAATAAGAAAACATGTCCTATATATACACTGTCTAAAGAGACTCACATCAGAGCAAATGATACACATAGACTGAAAATGCTGGGATGGAAAAAAATAATTCATGCAAATGAAAACAAAGAAAAGCTGACTTTAAAGCAAAAGCCATAACAAGAGAAAAAGAAGGAATTAGAAAATAATAAAGGAATCAATCAAAGTATAAACACCCAATAAGGAATAAAACAATAAAATCTTGGTAAACATAAGGAGAGAGACCAACAGTAATACAGTCATTTCAGGGGATTTTAACACCCACTGGAATCAGTGGATAGATCTTCCACACCAAAAAATTAACAAGGCAACACCGACCTTAAAGGACAGGCTGGACCAAGTAGATTAAACTGATATTTATAGAACATTTAATCCCAAAGTAGCAGAATATATTTTGAGGATTTTCAAGTGCACAAAAACATTCTCTAGGATAGACCACATGTTAGGACACAATACAAGTTTTAATAAATTCAAAAAGTTTGAAATCATATCAAGCATCTTCTCTGACCACAATGGTGTGAAACTAGAAATCCATTACAATTAAAAAAAAAAACCTGAAAAAGACTCTCACACATAAAGGCTAAATAACATGTTACTAAATAATGAATGGGCCAACAATGAGATCAAACAAGAAATCAAAAGTTACCTTGAGCCCTGACCAGTTTGGCTCAGTCGGTAGCGCGTCGGCCTGCAGACTGAAGGGTCCCAGGTTCGATTCCGGTCAAGGGCATGTACCTTGGTTGCGGGCACATCCCCGGTAGGGAGTGTGCAGGAGGCAGCTGATCGATGTTTCTCTCTCATAGATGTTTCTGACTCTCTGTTTCTCACCCTTCCTCTCTGTAAAAAATCAATAAAAATATATTTTTAAAAAAAGTTACCTTGAGACAAATGAAAATGAACTCAGAATAACCCAAAATCTATGTAACACAGCAAAAGTATGAGTAAGAGGGAAATTCATAGCATTAAAGACCTACCTCAAGAAGCAAGATAAATCACAAATAAACAGTTTAACCTATACCTAAAGAATTAGAAAAAGGACAACAAAGCCCAGAGTAACTAGAAGAAAGGAAATAAAGATTAGAGAAGAAATAAATTATGTAACTAAATAAACAATACAAAAGATCAATAAAACCAAGAGCTATCTCTTTGAAAAGGTAAACAACATTTCAAAAATCTTTAATTAGACTCATCAAGAAAAAAATTGAGAGGAACTAAGTAAATAAAATTGGAATTGAATAGGAGAATAACAACTGATATCACAGAAATACAAAGGATTATAAGAAAATATTATGAACAACCATATGCCAATAAATTGGACAACCTGGGTGAAATGGATAAATTCCCAGAAATATACAATCTTCCAAAACTGAATCAGGAAGAATCAGAAAATCTGAATAGAACAATTACAACTAACAAGATCAAGCAGTAATCAAGAAACTCCCAGCAGACAAATGTCCTGGACCAATGGCCTCACAGGTAAATTTTACCAAACATTCAAAAAGAACAAACACCAATCTTTCTCAAACTGTTCCAAAGAATTCAAAGAAAGGAAAGACTCCAAAGCTCATTTTATGAGGCCAGTGTTATCTTAATTCCAAAACCAAATAAAGACACTACAAAGAAATAAAATTATAGCCCAGTATCTGTGATGAACATAGATGCTAAAATCCTGAACCAGATGTCAGCAAACTGGATTTGGCAATACATTAAAAAGATTACACACCATGATCAAGTTGGATTTATCCAGGGATGAAAGTTTGGCATAATATTTGCAAATCAATAAATGTGATATACCACATAAACAAAATAAAGGACAAATATCACATGATGATATCAATAAATGCAAAAAAAGGATTTGATAAAATTCAGTACCCATTTATGATAAAAGGCTTAGCACAGTCGGACTAGATGAATGATACCTCAAATAATAAAAGCCATATATGACAAACTCACCAACAGCAGACTCAACAGGCAAAAAATAAGAAGTGTTTCCCATAAGATTAGTAACAAGACAGAGATATCCACTTTCACCATCCTTATTTAATATAGTACTGGAAATTTTAGTACCAGCAATCACAAATCAAAGAGAAATAAAAGGCATCCAAATTGGAAAGGAAGAAGTAAAATAGTCATTATTTGTAGATGATGCGATACTGTGTATAAATAACCATAAAGACTCTACCAAAGATTACTGGAATTGACAAATAAATTCAGTAAGTAGCAGGATACAAAATAAATATCCAGAAATGGTGCCATTATTATAAATCAATAATGAACTATCGGAAAGAGAAACTGAGACAGACTCATTTATAATTGCATCAAAAAATAAGGTTCCTAGGAATTTAAGCAAGTAGGTAAAAGACCTGCACTTGGAAAATTATAAGATAGTGAAGAAATAAATTAAGGAAGATACATATAATTGGAAGCATATACTGTGCTGATAGATGAGAAAAATTAAGATAATTAAATGTCCATACTACCCAAAGCAATCTAAAGATTGAATGCAATTTCTATCAATACACCAATGGCATATTTCACAGGACTAGAACAAATATTCCAAACATTTATATGTAACCACAGAAGACCTTGAATAGCCTTAGCAATCTTGAGAAAGAAGAACAAAGTTGAAAGTATCATGTTGCCTAATACCAAACTATAATACAAGGCCATAGTAAGCAAAACAACAAGGTACTGGCACATAAAAAGAGTCATATAGGTCAATGGAACAGAATGAAGAGCCTTAGAATCATCCCAGGGGGAAAATATTAACATCTACTTTAACTCTTAAATATGCCTTTCTGGTGGTCCACGCCCATGGGGCAATATGGAAAGAAACAGGGCTCTTAACCTTGAGGAATAAGTACATCAAACATGCAAAAGAGATTTTTAAATTTCTAGAGGCAGTAAATCTACCAAACCAGATTGCCATGATGTACTTCCCAGAAAACCAGAAGAATGGTTCCCAAACAAGCCAGGGAAACCAAACTGCCAATAAAGCAGCAATCCATGCTGCCTGAGGGCCAACACTTCTTGGGACTTTAATTCCTCACCTGAACTTTTCATAACTTAAACCTCAATATGCAGAATGAAATGATTAACAGGCCCATGAATGTGGATTCTCTACCACTGACCCTAGTTCTGTATGGAAGATCAAAATTCATGGTAAGATCTTACTCCCTGCCCTAACTGGTTTGGCTCAGTGGATAGAGCGTCGGCCTACAGACTGAAAGGTCCCAGGTTCGATTCTGGTCAGGGGCATGTACCTTGGTTGCGGGCACATCCCCAGTAGGAGGTGTGCAGGAGGCAGCTGATGGATGTTTCTCTCTCATCGATGTTTCTAACTCTCTTTCCTCTCCCTTCCTCTCTGTAAAAAAAAAAGTCAATAAAATATATTTTTTTAAAAAAAAAAAGATCTTACCCCCTGAAGCTCTTGTATATCTCATTCTCAAACACCTACATGAAGGAACCCATTTTAGAAGGGATGCTTGGACCTCATGAGGCCACATTTGAAGGGCTCTCATTTACAAAGGACCAACCAAAATATTACCCAAGCCTGTCAAATACACACCAACAACAATCCTAAGACAGAACATGCCCCAAAAGGAAAGGAGTACAATATAAAGGGTTATGCCCACTTGAGGACTGGCAAGTTGACTTTACACAGATGCCCAAAACCATAAGAAACTTTAAATTTTCTTAAGTTTTTGTAGACATATTTTCTGGATAGGTAGAGTCATACCCCACTAGAACTGAGATAGCAAACTGAGGTAGCAAAACCTCTACTCAAAGAGGTAGCATTCAAAGAGTCCTTATAGCATTCAAAGAGTCAATGGACCATTGTTCAATTCAGAAATCTCCCAGAAGATAGTACAGACACTATAGATTCAATGGAAACTACATACATCTTGGAGACCATCTACAGAAAAGACAGATAAAATGAACTGCACAATAAATAAACCTGGTGAAAATATGCCAGGAAACACATCTGAAATGGGACCAGGAACTCCCTATTGTCTTGCTCCAAATTAAGACAGTGCCCCAATGTGGGCTTAAATTAAGCCCTTTTGAAATAGTTTATGGGAGATACTTACAAGTTTCTGTTTTAGGAACACCCCTTTAGATTTAGAACATTAATCAAAAATCAAACAATATGTACAATATCTAGGGCAAACATGAACAATTTTGCACAAGTTTGCTCATTGCAGGTCCATCTACCCATCTGATGAGCTCTTACACCTGTTTCAACTGGGAGACCGATCTTACTAAAGACCTGGAAGACTCAAGGTCCTGAACAGCACATCAGTTAGCTGAGCAATGGACCAGTCCCTTTGATGTCCTGCTGACAACACATGCTTACCTAAAGCACTTGGAAATCAAACCTTGGATCCACCACACATGGATAAAGCTGGTGCCACCTGAAGAGGACGCAGATCTTGCTGCTGTTATTGATACTGCAAGGGAAAGCTGGACCTGCACTATTAAAGGAAATTTAAAATTCCTTGTTTGGAAAGGAACAATGCCTCCCAAAACCAAGTGACAATGTTACTATTTTTTTATTCTGCATTTCCCAGACAGTGGCTTCTTCAGCAAACATCCCAGTTGGGTGTGCCACACAAAGCCCCACTCAGGATTAGACAATAGGAATTCTTTAGTCTCTCCAGTTTCTAATTTCACTACAATTTCCCCTTCACTACTAGGCATACCCCTCACTAAACAATTGGTTGTTTGTCTGCACAATAGGTCTTACTTTAGAAGCCAACTGGCAACACCATCTCTTGAAATAAAATAAAATTTAAGTCTCCAAAATTTATAGGGAACTCATACAACTTAACAAAAAGAAGATAAACAATCCAATCAAAAAATGGGCAAAGGATCTAAATAGACACCTTTCAAAAGAGGACATTCAGAAAGCCAAGAGACATATGAAAACATGCTCAAAGTCACTAATCATCCGAGAGATGCAAATCAAAACAACAATGAGGTACCATCTCACACCTGTCAGAATGGCTATCATCAACAAATCAACAAACGACAAGTGCTGGAGAGGATGTGGAGAAAAAGGAACACTCGTGCACTGCTGGTGGGAATGCAGACTGGTGCAGCCACTATGGAAGACAGTATGGAGTTTCCTCAAAAAACAAAACATGGAACTCCCATTTGACCCTGTGATCCCACTTCTAGGAATATATCCCAAGAAACCAGAAACACCAATCAGAAAGGATATATGCACCCATATGTTCATAGCAGCACAATTCACCATAGCTAAGATCTGGAAACAGCCTAAGTGCCCATCAGTAGATGAATGGATTAGAAAACTGTGGTACATCTACACGATGGAATACTATGCTGCTGTAAAAAAGAAGGAACTCTTACAATTTGCAACGGCATGGATGGAGCTGGAGAGCATTATGCTAAGTGAAATAAGCCAGTCAATGAAGGAAAAATACCACATGATCTCACTCATTCATGGATAATAGAGACCATTATAAACTTTTGAACAATAATAGATACAGAGGCAGAGCTGCCTCAAACTGATTGTCAAACTGCAGTGGGAAGGCCAGAGAGGGTTGGGGGGCAGAAGGGAGGGGAGTAAGAGATCAACCGAAGGACTTGTATGCATGCATATAAGCAAAACCAATGGACATAAGACACTGGGGGGTAGGGGAGGCCAGGGGATTGTCAAGGGCGGAGATAAAAAAGGACACATATATAATACCCTTTGTAATACTTTAAGCAATAAAAAAAATTAAACCCTGAAAAAAAAAAAGAATATAGGATGGGGCAAAAGTAGGTTTACAGTTGTCAGTATGCAAAAACAGTGTTTATGCTTGTATTATTATTTATTAATTAATGTATTATTTTCCATAAAACCCCTAAAAAAAAAAAAAAGCAGTTTACCAGCTTCACTTGTTCAGCAGTGCCATCCTCTAGAGTCCAGTGGTTCTCAACCTTCCTAATGCCGTGACCCTTTAATACAGTTCCTCATGTTGTGGTGACCCCCAACCATAAATTTATTTTCGTTGCTATTTCATAACTATAATTTTGCTACTGTTATGAATCATAATGTAAATATCTGATATGCAGGATGTATTTTCATTGTCCGCGACCCACAGGTTGAGAACCGCTGCTAGACACTGCATATACTGCCTTCTGAAGACAGCAATCCTCCTATGGCTTTCTTGCATTCTTGACCCCTTTCTTCTTGTATTAGGTAGTAAAAAGCTCTGTACCCAGGGATTGGTAAGCAGGAAGAAACTACAGAAGATGAGACCTTCATTCATTTGCCCTTGTAAGATTACAAGAGTCCAGAGTTTTGAAGTGAGGAGTTGTTACCATAGAACAGGGAAGTCTCCCCCATTGGCTA
>NW_005369142.1:462987-467132 GCF_000412655.1 Myotis brandtii
GTTCCTGACACTGAGTGTGCCAAAAGCTAGAAATATGAATGGATAGGGCCTGAGCATACCAAAAGCTACAAAGATAATTGAATAGAGAAAAAAGAAGCCTTCCCCTCCCTATCATTCTAAGAAGATAAGCTTGAGCAGGAAGATAGATTTGTCTTTGTGATAGGAATCCACCATTCTCCCAGGTCATATGGCTTCTGAAGAAAATTGCTTTCTTTTTGAACTAGTACTTGCCTCAGGACTTTGGCTTTCATTGTAGCAGGTAACCAAACCTCCATTTTTTGTTTTTTTGTTTGTTTGGTTGGTTACACTATTTCAAATCTCTATTTTTAGAAGCAATTTCAAAAGCAATTAAACAACTAAATCAAAGTATCCTGTGAATGTATTTACCATATTTTACAGTCATTTCACTTCCAGTTATTTCCCCTAAAGATATTCTCCACTTGTGTACAAGGAGAATATACTAAGATGTTTATCACAGAATTGTAATCATGTAAAATTGAATAATGTATAAATGCCCTTCAATAAGTGAATTGATAAATAATTTGATATACTTCTACAATTAAATAAAACACAATAGCTAAAAGAAATGAACTGAATCTATATGTGTTATAAACAGTTGAGTGAAAGAATCAAGTTGCATAACAATATGTATTCTAAACATATATTATGTAGTATGTTTTTACTTTTTAAATAATGTATTTATCTCTGTTTTGATCCCTTATGAATGAACACATATTTTTAGTACATTCTGGGTAAACTCAATGACTTCACATTTAAATCCAGTAACTTCAGTTTTTCTTCATGTGATAGAATTGGGAAACACATTTAACCACTTGTTGTCATCTGTCAAGTTTCTCATCTCTAGAGATGTACCTTGTCCTCTATATTCCCATCCCTTGAATAGTCAGTTTTCTGATTAGGCTCTGGTTCACACATTCTAGTGCTCTTGCCTAACCAGAAAGTCCTTAAGTCCACTAGTCCCTGGTGCCAGGGAGGTAGGGAAATTTGGCTGCTTCCCACATCACTCCAGAACTGCAAGTGTCCTAGTCAGGTAACAGCAGGCGCTCCTGTTTTTGTCCCATGTGCTCCCTCCCAACCTCTCTCCTCTACATTAGGGGAATTTTTAGAACCTAGCTTTCTTCTTTAGACATTGTCCAAGAAGATAACACAGGTCCTTTCTACACCATAGCCCCAAATTCCTCTGAGGCTTCTAATTAACTCTCTTCTTTTAGTAGACATGCGGGAGAAATTGAAGGCATAAAGGATCTTGCATCGAACATATTTATCTTTTCTTTCAACTTTTTAAAAGAATGAATGGCAGTACTATATGATGTCTAGGGATACATACACTGCAGTCATAAAAGTAGTCTGAAAAAGACAAATTCAAATTTGAATTAAAGTTACCTCTGATAAGAGAAAGAACAGGATAGCAGAAGGCTGCAACTCTACTGGTAATCTTACTTATTTTAAAATATGAACCAAATATGACAAAATGTTAAGGCATCATAGAGTTTGGTGTCCATTATGTGATTCCCTGCAATTATCTTCATGTTTGTAACATTTTATAATAAAATTATTTTTTAAAATAATAATAAAGAGCTACCAATTTTATTCAGAAGGTAGTTATTAATACATGCAAATTTAAACCATAAAAAAGCCAGGTGACACTAATAGGCAATCCCTTAGAGCTCTCACATGGTGCGGGAAGCCACCACTTGCCAATACTGTCATGAGTGTGCACCAAGGAACACAGGAGGCTGATGGACCTTGAGCATTAGCAGGGCTGACACTAGGCACTGATTGTTCATGTTGAGATAGTGGTGGCTCAAAGCAATTTCCTGACCTGATAGCCTCCAAGTAAATGTTTGCTGGACCTTACTGATCTCTACTGATCTTTACTGACATTTGAGAGGGTCTGTCTGCTACCTGTTTGCTTTACTGAGGGCAAGATGTATCTAAAACTGAATAAAAAGCAGACGGGACCCAGTCTCGGTGTGTCTCTTCAAGAAAGAGGCTCCACCTGGCCCCCAATGCCTACTAAATTCATATTTCTTGTATAGTATTTTTATTTGTGTGTCAGCCCCTCCTTTAGATCCTGAACCCTGCCACAAAGGTCTTGGCAACATGGTGCTTTGATTACAGAAGAGCACAGCATATAGAAGAGCAAATTAAAAGGAAGAAAATAGGAGAGACAAAATGGCGGCAGTATAGACAGACATGTCCCGAGCCTTGTCCCAGAGCAGATAGGGTGAGCAGCTGAAATGAGTAACATCCAGCCCGAATTGGCAAAGGAGACTCAGCTGGGAGACGGTTTGCAGCTGGGAAGGGCAGAGGACCCCTAAAGAAAGGTAAAATCAAGGCTCTGGGAAGGATAATCTGCCAGACCTCTGAGCCCTAAAGGTCAGAGGGAATCCACACGGCACCGGCTTGAGCCACGTCCCTTGGGACAGGCACAGTGTCTGGCTGTGGAAAGAAGGTCCTCAGAACTGCTGGTTGGCAGGGGATTCTAGATCTGGGTCCACAGTTAACACATTTCGTATCACATAGAAATCTCTAAGACATACGCCAGGGACCGCACGTTTTTGGACAAACTGCACGTTATTTAAATCATCATAACTACAGATCATAATGCACTTTAGGTGTTGTTTTTCAATAATTATAACATTTTTATTTACAAAAACAATTAAACAATTAAAGTTCCTAGTACTTTTTTAACATATGGTACTGTGTAAAACATTTTCCTCTATGAAGAGGAACCAAACAAAATGTACATAAGTATCTAGATTCGCTCCTTTTTCCATGGGCAGCACAAACTCTGCAGGATCTCGTAGGAAATTTTTTCTTTCCACTCGCTGGAATACACGTAGGTTCATGCTGCTTCATATCACCTGACAACCTTTTGGGTGGATCTTTACGGGGTGCTCTCCTTGCACCCCCAAGGGAAGGGCTGGACAGATTTGTCCCTGGTTCCGGAGAGCCTTCATTATTGTCATTCGTTATCCAGTCTCTCGCCACCAATAGCAGAAACTGTTTATACTTCATTTTTGCTTGTGGATTGAGGACGTTGTACACTCTAAATGAATTGAAAAGTCCACAGTTTATAAGGTACAGCACTACTTTTTTTGTCCATTTCATCGTTTTCCTTAGAATGGAACAACACAAAAGGAAGTGTGTCAGTTTTGTTGGTTTCCTTCCTTTTTCTGAGAGACGGAATTTCTAAAAGCGCCAGGAACTTGAAGATGAAGACTATTCGAATGACCAAAATACAATGTAACTGCAATGCTTTATGGGTTCGTGCAATTATATATAGTTTTTTGTAGATTGACCTGCACGGTTTCCACCAATGAGATCGCTTCATTTGCTGTGGACAAGACAGTGTGTTGACATCTAAGGTCCATAACAGATGGCGCGCGAAACACGAGAAAGCTCATGAGCAGTACGAAAGGTGTTAAGAAAGGCTGAAGAGTGCCAGCAGGAGAGGAGGGCGCAGAGGCGCAGCCTTTCGCCCCTCTGTGGCTTGTGCCTTTCTTCATTTAGCCTAGTTCATAGGACCTTTCAGATACAAACACTTACCCATGGCTGGAGTGTGGGAGAAGTTGCGGACTTGTGGAATCTGGGGAAAGAAGGGGGTCCAGGAGAAGTGGCAGCGAGTTTGGTGCTGAGCCATGCCTGAGCCTGGGACCTGGGCAGCCATTTTGTCCTGAAAAGATAGCCCCTCCCTCCAGTATCCAGGCAACTAATACAGCCACACCCAGATTCCACCCTGAATGGTACAAAGGATTGAAAAAAACAAAACAAAACCTAAATAGTCCCTGAGAGTCCAAAGGGACTGGCCTAAAGAGAGACTTTCAGTCCCAGCAACTGGAACCTGAGAAACACTACAGTGCAGAAGACTGGGATATTAAGCCAGCCAAAGGAACACTTCACTTTTTGATTTTTATTCTTATTTTTATTTTTTTATTATTTTGTTATCTCTTTTTTTCTTCTTTTTTCCTTGTTTCCCTGTTTTTGATTGTTGCTTTATTTTCTATTTCTTTTCACATTATTTTTCCATCACTCTATTTTTTTTTAATATATTTTATTGATTTTTTTACAGAGAGGAAGGGAGAGAGATAGAGAGTTAGAAACATCGATGAGAGAGAAAC
>NW_005369142.1:467900-470394 GCF_000412655.1 Myotis brandtii
AGAGGCAGGAAGAAGGCGGCAGTGAGGGAAAGAGCGTGAGTCAGTGAGGGAGCAAAAGAGGAGTGTGTGATCATGTGGGATGTGTGTGTGTGTATGTGAGTGAGGCACAGTTAGATCCCGCAGGACTTTTGGGGGCAGGCTAAATGGGCTTGCCTAACTAAGCAGCCTCTACTACCATTGTAAACAGTACGGGGAGGCCGCCTCGTCCTCAGAGGCCTAGCCTTTTTAAGGAGAGAGCTGCTGTAACTGGGAGCCAGGCCTCACCTCCACCCAGGGTGCCCTCAGATAACACCTGGGACTCTACAGACACCCCTTCCAGGGACCTGCTACCTTGGCTGTGGTCCCACGGTCAACAAATCTCCAGCCACCCTGAGCGCAGGCTCCTGTGAGTTCTGAAGCATGCTCCCCTCTGACCCGCCCAACACCTTAGCCCAGGGCACTGCAACCACGCGAGCAGCAGACACGTGAGCAGCCCACTCCTGTCCAAGGAGCAGCAGCCCCGCAAGCAGCCCGCCCCAGGCCTAAGATCAGAAGCCTCACGCAGCCCACCCCTGTCCATGGAGCAGCAGCTTCGCAGCCCCTCCCCCTGTCTGAGGAGCAGCACCCATATGAATAGCCTGCCCCATCTGAGGAGCAGCAGCCACATGAGCAGCCTACCCACAATTGAGGAGCGGCAGCCCCATGCAGCCCGCCCCCATAAGAGGAGCAGCAGTTGCGCAGCCCACACCCTGCACCTGTCTGAGGAGCAGTAGGTGTGTGAGAAACCTGCCCCCATCCGAGGAGCAGCAGCTGCATGAGCAGCCTGCCCCCATAAGAGGAGCATCAGCGGTGTGAGCAGCCCATACCTGTATGAGGAACAGCAGCGCCACAAGCAGCCCAACCCCATTCGAGGAGCAGTAGCTGCCCGAGCAGCCTGCCCCAGTCCAAGGAGCAGCAGCCACACGAGCAGTCCGCCCACATCTGAGGAGTGACAGCCCTGCACAATCCATACTGGTCCGTGGAGCAGCAGACACATGCAGCCTCCCCCAACCGAGGAGCAGCAGCTGCACATGCAACTTGCTCCCGCCCGAGCAGCAGCAGCCACGCAAGCAGCCATTCCCACATCCGAGGAGCAGCAGCCACATGAGCAGACTGCCCCCATACCAGGAGCAGCAGCCGCCCGAGCAGCTTGCCCCTGTCCGAGGAGCAGCAGCCACACAAGCAGACCACCCACATCTGAGAAGCGGCAGCCCTGCACAGCCTACACTGGTTCAAGGAGCAGCAGCCACACGCACTCTGCACCTGTCCGACCAGCAGCAGCTGGGTGAGCATCCCACCCCTATCCGAGGAGGAGCAGCCGCATGTGCAGCTCACTTCTGCCAGGCAAGCAGCCCGGTCCCCCATCTGAGGAGCAGCAGCTGTGCAAGGAGCCCACACCCATATGAGGAGCAGTAGCCCTGTAAGCACCCTGTCCCTGTCCAAAGAGCGGCAGCCTCACGAGCAGTCTGCCCCATGTGAGGAACAGCAGCAGCATGGAGCCAGCCCCGATGAAAGGAGCAGCAGCCACATGAGCAGTCCACACCCATCTGAGGAGCAGAAGCCAAGTGAACAGCCTGCCCCTGTTCTAGGAGCAGTAGCCGCGCTCAGCAAGCCCCAATCTGAGGAGCAGCAGCCTCGTGATCAGACCACACCTGTCCAAGGAACAGCAGCTGTTCGAGCAGCCTCCCTTACCAGCCAGAGGAGATTCCACTACTATGAACAGCACCCACCAGAGGAGCCGCTGCCAACTGAGGAGCAGCCACTACTGCGACTACTTGAGGAGCAACTGCAGCCCGAGGAGCCACTGACACCCAAGGAGCAGCCCATGCACGACTCGACATCTAGATCACTTGGTGAGACTAAAAAATGGGTAGACAGAGAGAGAAACCAAGATGGCAGCATCGGTAAACAACTGAAATTGCTGCCTCACACAACCACTTCAAAAATACAACTAAAAAACAAAATGGACATCATCCAGAACCACAGGAAGGCTGGCTGAGTGGAAATTCTACAACTAGAAAGAAAGAGAAAAGCACACTGAGACTCAGAGGAGGTGCGGAAGGAGGAAGTAAAGTGCAGAGGTACGGAAGCACGTGCACTGAAAGGGCTGGCAACTGAGGACACGGTTGTCTTTTTCAATCAGGAGGGAGTCTGAACCTCCTGACAGCCCTGAACTCCAGTTCTGGGCAAGTCTCTGGGGAACCAGACTCATACGGGGAGAGACTGGACTGTCTGCCAGCGGGAGGAACTCGAGGGCGACTTTCTCTCAGAGGTGCTTGCAGCGATTACTGCAGGACATTGAGACCCAGGACCTCTTAGGGCAGGGCTGAGGATCAGCCATAGCTGTTTGCTCCGCCCTGTTGATTCCCTGAGACCCCACCCCACCCAAGCTGTGCACAGAGGCTTTTGCACATGAATGACCTGGCCCTTTGCAATCTAAAATTACCTAACAAACTGCAGCTGGGTCAGAGAGACC
>NW_005369142.1:470586-471403 GCF_000412655.1 Myotis brandtii
TAGCTCCTGCTGGGTAGCCTCAGGCAGAGGCTAAATTAGCACCTCCTTAGAGATCCAAGTGCCAGTGTACCCAGTGGTCAGAGTGGGACCATCCAGATTACAACTCCTCAGATCCATAAGGGACACACTCAGGGGGCAGACTCAGTGCACACCAAAGCCCCACTGAAGCAAGTCTTGCCCCATAAGGTTGTCTCCAGCACAGAAGTTCTCCCACCACAGACACAGCTGATTCTCATAGCCAATAGGCCTAGAGGTCAATTCCTCCCAGTGATACCTAGAGCAATCAAGGCTTAACTACAACAACACTGTGCACAAAGCCCACAAAGGGGTGCACCAAGAGTGTCCACCTCAGGTTATTAGGGAGGCTGAGCCACTGGGCCCTATAGGACACTTAGCACAGAAAGCCACTCTATCAACACAGGAAAGCAGCCAAAATGGGGAGACAAAGAAACAGGTCACAAATTACAGAAATGGAGGAAAGCAAACGACTGGATATAGAGTTCAAAACCACACTTATAACGTATTTCAAGAATTTTCTAGAAACCACCGATAAATTTACTAAGACCCTCAATAAGTCTAGTGAGACCCTCGAGGATATGAAAAAGGACCAACTAGAAATTAAACATACACTGACTAAAATGAAGAATATTATACAAAGATCCAACAGCAAACTAGAGGATTTCAAGAATCAAGTCAAAGATTTGAAGTACGAAGAAGTAAAAAACACCCAACCAGAAAAGCAAAATGAAAAAAGAATCCAAAAATATGAAGATAGTGTAAGGAGCCTCTGGGACAATTTCAAGTGTACCATCATCCG
>NW_005369142.1:471891-478323 GCF_000412655.1 Myotis brandtii
CCTGCCCTGTTGATCCCGCCCCGCCCAAGCCCTGCGCAGAGCCATTTGCCGGATCGCCTCAGGCAAAGGCTAGATTAGCACCTCCCCAGAGGACAGAAGTTTTCCGCGGCAGACACAGCTGATTCACACAGCCAGTCGGCCTGGTGGTCAAATCCCTCTAGTATTAACTACAACAATCAAGGCTCAACTAGAACAAGACTGCGCACAAAGACCACTAGGGGGTGCACCAAGAAAGCATAAAAAATGCGGAGACAAAAAAACATGACAGAAATGGAGGATATAGAGCTAAAAAACGCAATTTTGAGGGCTTGCAATAAACTTTTGGAGAGCTTCACGAAAACTAATGAGACCCTCGATGCTATGATAAAGAAACTAGAAATTAAGCATACACGCTCTGAAATAAAGAATATTACACCCAATAGCAGACCAGAGGAGCGCAAGAATCAAGTCAAAGATTTGAAATGCGAAGAAGCAAAAAACACCCAACCGGAAAAGCAAAATGAAAAAAGAATCCGAAAATACGAAGATAGTGTAAGGAGCCTCTGGGACAGCTTCAAGCGTACCAACATCCGAATTATAGGGGTGCCAGAAGAAGAGAGAGAGCAAGATATTGAAAACCTATTTGAAGAAATAATGACAGAAAACTTCCCCTACCTGGTGAAAGAAATAGACTTACAAGTCCAGGAAGCGCAGAGAACCCCAAACAAAAGGAATCCAAAGAGGACCACACCAAGACACATCATAATTAAAATGCCAAGAGCAAAAGACAAAGAGAGAATCTTAAAAGCAGCAAGAGAAAAAAAGTCAGTTACCTATAAGGGAGTACCCATACGACTGTCAGCTGATTTCTCAACAGAAACTTTGCAGGCCAGAAGGGAGTGGCAAGAAATATTCAAAGTGATGAATAGCAAGAACCTACAACCAAGATTACTTTATCCAGCAAAGCTATCATTCAGAATTGAAGGTCAGATAAAGAGCTTCACAGATAAGGAAAAGCTAAAGGAGTTCATCACCACCAAACCAGTATTATATGAAATGCTGAAAGGTATCCTTTAAGAAGAGGAAGAAGAAGAAAAAGGTAAAGATACAAATTATGAACAACAAATACACATCTATCAACAAGTGAATCTAAAAATCAAGTGAATAAAAAATCTGATGAACAGAATAAACTGGTGAATATAATAGAATCAGGGGCATAGAAAGGGAGTGGATTGACAATTCTCAGGGGGAACGAGATATGGGGGATGCGGGAAGAGACTGGACAAAAATTGTACACCTATTGATGAGGACAGTGTGGGGGAGGGCAGAGGGTGGAGTGGGAACCTGGTGGAGGGGAGCTATGGGGGAAAAAAGAGGAACAACTGTAATGATCTGAACAATAAAGATTTAAAAATAAAAAAATAAAAATAAATGGGTAGACAAAGAATCCCCCAAAGGAAAGAAAAGGAGGATCGCCAGAAAAGCAGCTAAGTGAAACAAAGGCATGAAATATGTCAGAAAAAGAATTCAGAATATGGGTCCTAGAGTTTATAAACTGGATGGAGGAAAAAATCAACAATTTATGTAAGAATCAAGATAAATGGATGAAAAAATCAATAACTTATGTAAGAGTCAAGAAGAAATGAAGAGTTATATAGCTGCAATAAAAAACACCATGGAAAGTTTCAACAGTAGACTAGGAGAAGTGGAGGACCGAATTAGCTAATTAGAAGACAGGGAATCAAAACACACACAAACTGAACTGCAATTGGAGAAAAAAATTAAAAGACAGGAGGAGAGCCTAAAGAAGGAGCTATACAACAGGAAACGAAGCAACATACGAATAATAGGAGTGCCAGAAGAACAGGAAGAGGAACAAGGGTTAGAAAACCTATTTTTTGAAATAATATCAGAAAACTTCCCTGATGAGGGGAAGAAAAAAGTCACAAAAGCACAGAGTCCCAAACAAGATGAACCCAAAAAGACCCACATCAAGACACATCATTATTATGATGGCAAATGTTCAGGACAAAGAGAGAATCTTAAAGGCTGTAAGAGAGAGACAGAAAGTTACATACAAGGGATCTTCCATTAGATTGGCTGCAAGAATACAGAAAGTTACATACAAGGGATCTCCCATTAGATTATCAAATAATTTCTCAACAGAAACACATCAGGCCAGAAAAGAAGAAACGGAAATCTACAAAGTGATGCAAAGCAAAGGACTGAATCCAAGAATACTCTATCCAGCAAGGCTATCATTCAAAATTGAAGGGGAAATAAGAAGCTTCACAGACAAAAAAAGGCTAAGGGAGTTTATCACCACCAAGCCAGCCATGCAAGAAATGCTAAAGGGACTGGTGTAAAAAGAAGAAATAAAAAGCTCAGAAAGAAAACAGCCACACACACAAAAAAAGAAATGGCTACAAACAAGTACCTTTCAATAATAACTTTAAATGTAAACGGACTAAATGCTCCAACCAAAAGACATCGAGTGGCTGAATGGATAAAAAAACATGACCCATACATCTGCTGTCTACAAGAGACCCACCTCATTAGAAGGGACTCACACAGACTGAAAGTGAAGGGATGGAAAAATATCTTTCACGCAAATGGAAAGGAAAAGAAAGCTGGGGTAGCAATACTTATATCGGACAAAATACATCTCAAAGTGAAGGCCATAACCAGAGATAAGGAAGGCCACTTCATAATACTAAAGGGATCAATACAACAAGAAGATATAACCCTGGTAAACATATATGCACCCAATGCAGGAGCACCCAAATTCATAAAAAAACTCCTGGAAGATATCAAAGGAGAGATCGACAACAATACAATCATAGTAGGGGACTTTAATACACCACTGACACCACTGGATAAGCCCGCTAGACAAACAATCAGCAAAGAAACAGCAATCCTAAATGACTCACTAGATCAGATGGACTTAATTGACATCTTCAGAACACTTCACCCCAAAGCCATGGAATATACATTCCTCTCAGGTGCTCATGGGACATATTCAAAAATAGACCACATATTGGGTCACAAGCAAAGTCTCCACAAATTCAAGAAGATTGAAATCATAAAAAGCTTCTTCTCAGACCACGATGGCATAATGTTAGAAATAAACTACAATAAAAACAACCCAAAATACTCAAACACTTGGAAGCTGAATAGCATGTTATTAAATATTGATTGGGTTACCAATGACATCAAAGAAGAAATTAAAAACATCCTGGACACTAATGACAATGAAAACACAACAATCCAAAACCTATGGGACACAATGAAAGCAGTCCTGAGAGGGAAGTTTATAGCTCTGCAGGCCTATCTCAAAAAACAAGAAAAAATGGTAGTAAATCATCTAACTCTTCAACTCAAAGAATTAGAAAGAGAGCAACAAGAAAACCCCAGAGTGAGCAGAAGGAAGGAGATAATAAAGATTAGAGCAGAAATAAATGACATAGAGACCAAAAAAACAATACAGAAAATCAATGAAACCAAGAGCTGGTTCTTTGAAAGGATAAACAAGATCGACAAACCTCTAGCCAGGCTCACCAAGAAGCAAAGAGAGAGGACCCAAATAAACCAAATCAGAAACGATAGAGGCGAAATAACAACAGACCCCACAGAAATACAAATGATTGTTAAACAATACTATGGACAGCTCTACTCCAACAAACTAGACAACCTGGAGGAAATGGACAAATTCCTAGGAAAATACAACATTCCAAAACTCAATCAGGAAGAATCTAAAAACCTCAATAGGCCAATAACTATGGAAGAAATTGAAGCAGTCATCAAAAAGCTCCCAGCAAACAAAAGCCCAGGACCAGATGGCTTCTCAGGGGAGTTTTACCAAACTTTCAAGGAAGAACTAAAACCTATCCTCCTCAGACTACTACAAAAAATTCAGGAGGAAGGAACACTTCCAAGCTCATTCTATGAAGCCAGCATCACCCTAATACCAAAACCAGGTAAAGACAACACAATGAAAGAGAATTACAGGCCAATATCCCTCATGAACATAGATGCCAAAATCCTCAACAAAATCTTAGCAAATCGGATCCAACAGTACATCAGAAAGATCATACACCATGACCAAGTAGGATTTATCCCAGGAATGCAAGGATGGTACAACATCCGTAAATCAATAAACGTAATACATCACATAAACAAATTGAAAGAAAAAAACCACATGGTCATATCAATTGATGCAGAAAAAGCATTCGACAAAATCCAACACCCATTTTTGATAAAAACTCTCAGCAAGGTGGGAATAGAAGGATCATACCTCAACATAATAAAAGCCATATATGACAAACCCACAGCCAACATCATACTCAATGGACAAAAACTAACACCATTTCCCCTAAGAACAGGAACAAGACAGGGATGCCCACTCTCGCCACTCCTCTTCAACATAGTCCTGGAAGTATTAGCCATTGCAATTAGACAAGAAGAAGAAATAAAAGGCATCCAAATTGGAAAAGAGGAAGTAAAACTGTCCTTATTTGCAGACGACATGATATTATACATACAAAACCCTAGAGACTCCATCAAAAAACTACTAGACTTAATACATGAATTTGGCAATGTAGCAGGATACAAAATTAACCCCAAGAAATCTGAGGCATTTCTATACACCAATAGTGAACTTTCAGAAAGAGAGATTATAAAAACAATCCCATTTACCATCGCACCAAAAAAATTAAGCTACCTAGGAATAAACTTAACTAAAGAGGTAAAAGACCTCTACTCAGAAAACTACAGGACATTGAAAAAAGAGATAGAGGAAGACATAAAGAGATGGAAGAACATACCATGTTCTTGGATTGGTAGAATCAACATCATTAAAATGTCCATACTACCCAAAGCAATCTATAAATTCAACGCACTTCCCATTAAAATACCAATGGCCTACTTCAAAGATCTAGAACGAACTCTCCAAAAATTCATCTGGAATAAAAAAAGACCCCGAATAGCTGCAGCGATCCTGAGAAAGAACAAAGTAGGTGGGATCTCAATGCCAGATATCAAGCTGTATTACAAAGCCACTGTTCTCAAAACTGCCTGGTACTGGCACAAGAACAGACATATAGATCAGTGGAATAGAATAGAGAGTCCAGAAATTAGCCCGAACCAATATGCTCAATTAATATTTGACAAAGGAGGCAAGAACATACAATGGAGCCAAGATAGTCTCTTCAATAAATGGTGTTGGGAAAATTGGACAGATATATGCAAGAAAATGAAACTAGACCACCAACTTACACCATACACAAGAATAAACTCAAAATGGATAAAGGACTTAAATGTACGACAGGAAACCATAAAAATTCTAGAAGAATCCAAAGGCAACAAAATCTCAGACATATGCCAAAGCAATTTCTTCACTGATACAGCTCCTAGGGCAGTTGAAACTAAAGAGAAAATGAACAAATGGGACTACATCAAAATAAAAAGCTTCTGCACAGCAAAAGAAACCATCAACAAAACAACAAGAAAACCCACTGCGTGGGAAAACATATTTGCCAACGTCATATCTGATAAGGGCCTAATCTCCAAAATTTATAGGGAACTCATACAACTTAACAAAAAGAAGATAAACAATCCAATCAAAAAATGGGCAAAGGACCTAAATAGACACCTTTCAAAAGAGGACATTCAGAAAGCCAAGAGACATATGAAAACATGCTCAAAGTCACTAATCATCCGAGAGATGCAAATCAAAACAACAATGAGGTACCATCTCACACCTGTCAGAATGGCTATCATCAACAAATCAACAAACGACAAGTGCTGGAGAGGATGTGGAGAAAAAGGAACACTTGTGCACTGCTGGTGGGAATGCAGACTGGTGCAGCCACTATGGAAGACAGTATGGAGTTTCCTCAAAAAACTGGAAATGGAACTCCCATTTGACCCTGTGATCCCACTTCTAGGAATATATCCCAAGAAACCAGAAACACCAATCAGAAAGGATATGTGCACCCATATGTTCATAGCAGCACAATTCACCATAGCTAAGATCTGGAAACAGCCTAAGTGCCCATCAGTAGATGAATGGATTAGAAAACTGTGGTACATCTACACGATGGAATACTATGCTGCTGTAAAAAAGAAGGAACTCTTACAATTTGCAACGGCATGGATGGAGCTGGAGAGCATTATGCTAAGTGAAATAAGCCAGTCAATGAAGGAAAAATACCACATGATCTCACTCATTCATGGATAATAAAGACCATTACAAACTTTTGAACAATAATAGATACAGAGGCAGAGCTGCCTCAAACTGATTGTCAAACTGCAGTGGGAAGGCCAGAGAGGGTTGGGGGGCAGAAGGGAGGGGAGTAAGAGATCAACCGAAGGACTTGTATGCATGCATATAAGCAAAACCAATGGACATAAGACACTGGGGGGTAAGGGAGGGCAGGGGATTGTCAAGGGCAG
>NW_005369142.1:479020-483632 GCF_000412655.1 Myotis brandtii
CAAAGAAGCATCGATCAGACTGTCAAACCTCAGAGGGAAGGTATGGGAGGGGGGGGCAGGGGGAGACATCAACCAAAGGACTTATATGCAAGCATATAGGCCTAACCAATGGACACAGACAACAGGGGGGTGAGGGTATGAGTGGGGGGGTGGGGGGTAATGTGTGCATAAGGACACACATGTAATAACTTAATCAATAAAAAAATTTTTAAAAGGAAGAAAATATTACTGTAGACTTATTCATTTATTAAATAAACCTGAATTAAAATGTGGCATGCATTCCAATAAAGGAATAAACAAAAATATTTTAATGTTTGTTGGTAATGTAGCCAATATATTGTATAACTTGAATTTTGACAGAAAACAGACATCTCTTGATTATCTGCAAAAGTGTAGATTTTTATACAGTGACAATCATGCCTTCACTCACTGAAAATGCTTACTTCACATGAGGTCCATGAAAGGCAAGGTGAGGTTGAAGCAGACTAAAATTTTCATCAATCAAGTAACTACTCCAATCCTTGATACCAGTGATTTTGAATGAGATTATAAATGGACAATACAGGATATTTTTATATTGAATTTGAATCTTCATTTTTAATTATTTTATTAAATATTTGATGTTGTGGAAGAAGGAATAATCTGTTATAATAAATTGGATTAGGAGAGAGACCAAGATGGAGGCATAGGTAAACACCGCAGACTGCTGCCGCAAACAACCACTTCAAAAATACAACTAAAAGACGGAACGGACATCACCCAGAACCGCAGGAAGGCTGGCTGAGGAGAGACTCTTCAACTAGAAGGAAAAATAACAGCACACCGAGGCTCAGAGGAGGCGCAGTGTGGAAAAAACTCAGGTGCGGAGGTGCGCGCGCAAAGCGGGCTGGTGGCTGAGAGCGCGGTTGTCGTTTTCGGTCAGGGGGGAGTCTCAGACTCTGAGCTCCAGATACGGGCGAATCGCTGGGGACTCGGACCCAAACGGGAGAAGCGGGAGTGTCTGGCATCAGTTGGAAGGCAGCTTTCCCTCCGAGGTTTGCAGCGGTTCCGGGGGTTCTGAGAAGCAGAGCCTCTGGGAACAGGACTGAGGGCACCATAACGGCTCCCTCCGCCCGCCCTGTTGAGCCCGCCCCGCCCAAGCCCTGCGCAGAGCCATTTGCCAGATCGCCTCAGGCAAAGGCTAGATTAGCACCTCCCCAGAGGACAGAAGTTTTCCGCGGCAGACACAGCTGATTCACACAGCCAGTCGGCCTGGTGGTCAAATCCCTCTAGTATTAACTACAACAATCAAGGCTCAACTAGAACAAGACTGCGCACAAAGACCACAAGGGGGTGCACCAAGAAAGCATAAAAAATGCGGAGACAATAAATTGGATTAATAGAAGTAATCTCTTCCAGTGTTTTAGGGAAAAGAGTTAATGGGATATTTGAACTTTTTAGATAATATCATTATTCTCACTTTTAGTTTGGTTAAGAATGATGAACTATTCCCAATATGGACGCCCTCTTCTACTGTGCTTAACCAGGTGAATTAGAAAAGTAAAATCTTAGACATCTCTCATAGCAATATGTTTACAGATACATCTCCTAGACCTAGGGCAAAGGAAACTACGGGGAAAAAAATCAAATGGGACTACATCAAAATAAAAATTTTCTGCACAGCAAAAGAAACCATGAACAAAATGAAAAGACAGCCCACTGCATGGGCAAACATATTTGGCAATGATACATCTGATAACGGGTTAATTTCCAAAATCTAAAAAGAACTTATAAAACTTAACAAATGGGAGACAAACAATCCAATTAAAAAACGGGCAAAGGACCTAAATAGACACTTCTCCAAAGTGGAAATATAGAAGGCCAAGTGATATATGAAAAACTGCTCAAAGTCACTAATCATCCAAGAGATGGAAATTAAAACAACAATGAAGTATCACCTCATATCTGTCAGAATGGTTATCATCAATAAATCAACAAATGACAAGTGCTGGTGAGGATGTAGAGAAAAAGGAACTCTTGTACATTTCTGGTTGGAATGCAGACTGGTGCAGCCTCTGTAGAAAACAGTATCGAGTTTCCTAAGAAAAATTAAAAATGAAACTCCCATTTGACCCATTCATCCCACTTCTAGGAATATATCTTAAGAAACACCAATTTGAAGAATAAATGCACCCTTATGTTCATAGCAGTGCAATTTACAATAGCTAAGATTTGGAAACATCCGAAGTGCCCATCAGTAGATGAATGGATGAAAAAGCTCTGGCATTTACACCATGAAATACTGTGCAGCTGTAAAAAACAAAGAACTCTTACCTTTTGCAACAGCATGGATGGATCTGGAGAATATTTTGCTAAGCAAAATAAGTCAGTCAGAGAAAGATAAGTATCACATACACTTACCATGTGGTATCTAGTGAACAATATAAATTGATAAACAAAATAGATCCAGAAACATAGAAGCATGGAACAGACTGATGAATTTCAGATGGAAGGGGGGATGGGAGTAGGAGGAGAGAGATTAACTGGGGAACTTATATGCATATATGCATAGCCCATGGACACAGACAAGTGTGAAGGCATGGGAGGGGAAGGTGCAGGATGGAGGGGGTCAATGGGGGAAAAATGGGGGATATCTGTAATACATTCAACAATAAAGATAAAATTTTTAAAAACAATAAATTTTTAAAGAAAAATAATAATATATTGAGTAAATGAAAAAAAGAAAGAAAAGTAGGGTGTACTACTTCAATCCAAATCAAAAAGAGTCAAAATATCCCAATTACCATTAGAAATACTGATGAGGACATAGAAAAGAATAGTAAATCCAAGGACAGTCTCATAGAATAATGATAAATAGTTTTCTAAATTTACTTTCAAATATAGAGTAATTATAATCATGCAATACATTCCAAGCTTGAACATGAAGTTGCTGTCAGAATCTGCCTCAGGGTATATCATTCATTTGTAGTGAAGAGTACACATAATTTATATAATAAAAGCCTAATATGCTGTGTCCAGTTGTCAGTTGTCGGTTCAACCAATCAAAGCATAATATGCTAATGATATGCTAAGACCACTCTCAACTGTTTGCTATGACTTGCACTGACCACCAGAGGGCAGACAGTCGATTGTTTGACCAGTCGCTATGACGTGCACTGACCACTAGGGAGCAGATGCTCCGACCAGTAGGTTAGGTTGCTGCTGGGGTCCGACAGATCGGGACTGAGTGAGACAGGCTGGACACACCCTGGAGCCCGCCCAAGGTCCCTCCCTAGTTTGCCAACATCCCAGATTCCTCCCCAGCCCCAATCGTGCACTGATGGTGTCCCTCGCCCTGGCCTGCACTCTCTTTCAATCCAGGACCCCTTGGGGGATGTTGGAGAGCTGGTTTCGGTCTGATCCTGCAGGCCAAGCCAATGGACCCCACTGGTGCACGAATTCGTGCACCGGGCATCTAGTTGGAAATAATTTGACACTCTACAAATAGACAAAATTGAACCAACTGGTACATTCCCAGAGAAATTGCACTCAATCATAACACATATTTTTAATTTATTTATTGTCCAAAGTTTTACATATGTCTCCTTTTTCCCACTTGATCCCCCACCCCGAAAGCTATTCCCACCCCAGGCAAGCCCCCACAACCCCAGTGTCTGTGTCCATTGGTTACAGTAATATGCGTGCATACAAGTCCTTTGGTTGCTCTCTAACCCCGCCCCCCCTTGCCATTTGTCTCTGGATATATTCTAGTTCATCAAATTATGTTGATCATTATATCCCACATATGAGTGAGATCATGTGATATTTATCTTTCTCCCACTGGCTTATTTCGCTTAGCATAATGCTCTCCAGTTCCATTCATGCTGTTGCAAATGGTAAAAGTTCCTTCTTTTTTATAGCGGCATAGTATTCCACTATGTAAATGTACTACCACAGTTTAATCCAGTCATCTGCTGATGGGCACTTAGGCTGTTTCCAAATCTTAGCTATTGTAAATTGTGCTGCTATGAACATAGGGGGGGTTATATCCTTTCTGATGGGTGTTTCTGGTTTCTTGGGATATATTCCTAGAATTGGGATTACTGGGTCAAACGGGAGTTCCATTTTTAGTTTTTTGAGGAAACTCCATACTGTCTTTCACAGTGGCTGCACCAGTCTGCATTCCCACCAGCAGTGAAGGAGGGTTCCTTTTTCTCCACAACCTTGCCAGCACTAGTCATTTGTTGATTTGTTGATGACAGCCATTCTGACAGGTGTGAGATGGTACCTCATTGTTGTTTTGATTTGCATCTCTCAGATGATTAGTGACTTAGAGCATGTTTTCATATGTCTCTCGGCCTTCTGTATGTCCTCTTTCAAAAAGTGTCTATTTAGGTCCTTTGCCCATTTTTTGATTGGATCGTTTATCTTCCTTTTGTTAAGTTATATGAGTTCTCTGTAAATTTTGGAGATTAAACCCTATCAGAGACAGCATTGGCAAATATGTTCTCCCATGCAGTGGGCTTTCTTGTTGTTTTGTTGATGGTTTCTTTTGCTGTGAAGAAGCTTTTTATTTTGATGTAGTCCCATTTGTTTATTTTCTCTTTAGTTTCCATTGCCCTAGGAGCTGTGT
>NW_005369142.1:488742-498171 GCF_000412655.1 Myotis brandtii
GTGCTTTTCCGAATTAATGAGAGAAAACATTGATTCTCCTGCTGCCCACGAAGGTGGAAAGTGAAGTGGGGAGACATGTGGGGAATGAGCAAGGTTCCCTGTCTGGGGGTTCCAAATCTGCTGTTGGTTTTTTTCACCACTGACTAGAGATATACAGGGTGTCCCCCCAAAATGTATACACACTTTGAATACCTACTAATTCCAATGGTTTTAAGCATAAGAAAGGAACAACAATGGAGCTGTTATCTGTTAAAAGTGTGGGCACAAACAGGTAGTTGGACATTCCCTGAGGGGTCTCAGATTGGAGAGGGTGAAGGCCAGACTGAGGGGCCCCTTTTCCCCCCCCTACCCCAGTGCACGAATTTTGTGCACCGGGCTACTAGTTTAATTATAATGTGTCAGTCTTTTGGGGTTCATATTGTTTGAGACTCTGTGTGCTTATTGGACTTGTGTGAGTTTTTTCTTCTTCCCAATATCGGGGAAGTTTTCTGTCATTATTTCTTCAAATGGGTTTTTTATTCCTTGCTCAGTTTCCTCTTCTTCTCGCACCCTTATTATGCAGATGTTGTTTCATTGCATGTTGTCCCAAAGTTCCCTTAGGCTCTCCTCCTGTTTTTTAACTTTTTATTCCAGTTGCTGATCTGCTTAGGTAGTTTTTCCTACCTTGTCTTCTAGCTCACTGATGCGGTCCTCCACTTCTTCTAGTCTACTGTTGATGCTTTCTATTTTGTTCTTTATTTCAGCAATGTCATTTTTCATTTCTTCTTGGTTCTTCTTCATTTCCTCTTGATTCTTACACATATTGTTGAATTTGTCTTCCATCCTTTTCAGCATCCTTATGACTATTGCTCTGAATTCTTTCTCTGACATATTTCTTGACTCCATTTAATTTACTTCCTTTTCAGGTGATTCCTCCTTTTCTTTTATATGGGAGCTGTTCTTTGTCTCTCCATGTTCGCTCCTCTCAGGGTGTCTAGTTATGTAGCTCTCTCTCTCCTGTGTTGACTTAAAGGCACAAGATACAACATGCCACAACATAATGCACAGGGCACCAAACAAATATATTCACAATACCAATAACCCCAAACAAAGGTGACCACCAAAGAAAAGAGAATTAGGGGAGAGAAAAGAGTGCAAAAATGATATTGAGAAAAAGGAAAAAAATGTAAGAGAGAAAAGAAAGAGAAGAAAAAAGAAGGGGGAAAATATATGTATATGGGGAGAAAATTCCAAAAAAACAACAGCTAATCCAAAAAATGCAAACAACAAACAACAACTTATCAAAAAATGCAAACAACAAATACCCAAACAATAAACACCCAGCTGAATATGAGGAGTCAGAGCTTTCTCCAGGAGATCTCTGACCTTTCCGTCCAAAGATTGCCTCACCAGCTGTGTTTAATTCACCAATTCTGGGTGGGTGTTATTCGATTCAGCTGTTCCTTCTATCTGCTCTGTGAGAAGGCTCAGGGCCCATCCACGTATTCTTCACCGCTTTGTCTCCTCCTGAACAAACTTTTTAGATGCCTGCAGCCTGGGAGGCTGGAGTCTCGGTGTTCATGGGTTCGCAGCTGAGGCAGCTGGTCCCTGGGTGTTGCGGTTGTAGGGTCTCGGGAGGTATCCAAGGTCTCCCCGGTTGAAGGTAAGGCTGGGCTTCTGATCACAGCCTCTCTCCCCTTCAATATGGCACAGTCTCTGCAGCAGAGCCGTCTTCTCCAGGAGAGATTTCATCAGTAATAGAGGCTGCCCTGCCAGGGAAGCCTGGTCTGCCAGTCTCCAACAGTCCCGTGGGATATAGCTGTCCCTCACTCACAAACACAGACACTCCCCACACATCCATGCATTCTTCTTTTGCTCTCTCACTCACACACTATCTTGCAGCCTGCCATCCTGTTGGCCACTATCTTGAATCCAATAATAACACATTTTTAAAACAAATTCTTCTGAAGTATAATATGATGTTAACTGTTTTATTTCTTAATGTCCAAAGCTGTCACACAGGTTTTAGCTTATATGGTACTGCTTGAGGAGCTATGGGGAGAATGATTTCCAGGCTGGTCTTGCCTTCCAGGAAGAAGTGCAGTAATCAAGTGATTAGTACCTCCCATGTGTCAGGGGATGAAGTGGCAGCCTATTCTGTCTGGTCTCTACGTACTAACAGAGGTGGCCTATGGTTGCATATATTTTAATTTTCATATAATTCTATAAATAAACTGAAACCAAACACTAGGAGCTAGAAGAATGGTTTTGAGGAGTGAATAACTTCAACATTTTTCTAAATGAAATCATAAGCAGTGTATTGATCCTTTTATTTATCCCTTAATAAAGCCTTGCTAATTCATCCTTCTAACTTGTCCTCTTCATGAAATTTTCCTTGATACCCTCATTGAACTGTGATCTTTGCTAAAATGGGTCATTGTAGCAATTTCTTTGTACAGTGACACTTTACACATTGTCATTTATTAATTGTCTATATGACCTTCTTTCTGATTACTTTGTAATGGTATACTTTTTTGCATTTGTATAATTTTGATAGCTTTAAAAGTTTACTCATTTAAAAATTCATTCACATTATCTTTTTCAATACTCACACAGACCTCATAATTCAATATATCATCCCTTTTTTACTGATTTGAGGGACGTGAGATGGTGCAATTGGCTGGCATCACAAGTCTGGGATTCTAGATTCCACTTTATTACTTATGAGGTGCGCAATTGTGAATAGTCCACATACACACATAAAATTTTAGTTTTATTTTTCTGGAAAATATGTAAGGGGCATGCAGTGCAGAGAGGGTCCATTGCCGTGTGATAAAAATTGGATTTGAAACTTTCAAACACCATTAAAATGGCATTAATTTATCACCATTGAAAGATTGTAATCTCCTTGAGGGTAGGAACTATGTGCCTTTTTCATCTTTCTATTTTCCAAACACTTAGAACAGCACCTAATGCACAGTTGGTGTTCAATAAATATTGGTTAAATGGATGAATAGTACAGGGGTCCTCAAACTTTTCCTGAAAAGGGCCAGATAGTAATTGTTTTAGGCTTTGTGAGCAATATGGTCCTGCTGCAACTACTCAGTGTTGTCCTTGTAGTGCAAAAGCAGCCACATAAATATATAAATAATGAGCATGGATGTATTCTACTAAAATTATTTATGGACATAGAAATTTGAATTTCATATAATTTTTCACATCACAAAGTACTCTTGATTTTTTTCAACCATTCAAAATGGTGAAAATCATTTAGTTAAAAGGTGAACAAAATAAGATGGAAAACTCTAGTATACTGCTGGTGGAAATGCAGACTGGTGCAGTCACTGTGGAAAGCAGTATGGAGTTTCCTCAAAAAATTAAAAATGAAACTGCCATTTGACCCCATCTTCACACTTCTAGAAATATATCATAAGAAACCTGAAACACTCAGAAAGAATATATGCACTCTTATGTTCATAGCAGCACAATTTACAATAGCTAAGACTTGGAAACAGCCTAAGATGATTGGATTAAAAAACTGTGGTACATCTGCACAATGGACTACTATGCGGCTGTAAAAAATAAAGAACTCTTACCATTTGCAACAGCATGGATGGACCTGGAGAGTATTATGCTGAGCAAAATAAGCCAGTCAGAGAAAAATAAGTATCACATGATCTCACTCATATGTGAAATCTAATGAACCAAATAAATTGATGATCAAAAATAGACCCAGAGTCATAGAAGCATGAACAGACTATTGAACCTCAGAGGGAAGGTAGGGGAGGGAATGTGGGAAGAGATTAACCAATGAACTTGTATGCATATGCATAACCCATAGACACAGACAATGGGGTGGTGAGGGCCTGGAGGAGGGAAGGATGGGAGTGGCCTGGAAGAGGTTAATGGGGGAAAAAGGAGGACCTATATCATACTTTCAACAATAAAGTTTTTTTAATTAATTAATTTTTAAAAAAACAGATGGTAGATAGGGTTTAGGTTGTGGGGTATATAAAATATGAATATCAGTTATAGTAAAAAATTGGATTGCATTTTTATTTATTATGGTAATTATATGAGCATATTTTTTGTGATCTTATTTGAATAGACAGGAATAATTATTTAATCACTTACATAATATTTTGAGAATAAGAATTATAGTTGGAGGCAAAATTATACTATATTGGGTTAAACATAATTTTATCTTTCTAGTATTGTGCTACATAGATTTCATCAAATATTATGTGGGTTTTTAATACATTTCTGGATTCATTTAAAAGTATATTGGAAAAAATTAAAAACAAAAGTATTCATTGAGAAACAACTGATAAGGCCATATGATATAACCTCCTGGGTATTACAGAAAGTCATGAAAGTGTGTAGACTTGGTCCACTTCAAATTCATGCTATCCTACGTCTTTTGAGCTATTAATGCTACTTGTCAGTAAAGAATGCAACTTTCTTTATTCTTTGCTTGTTAAATTTTTATTGCATTCCTCATGACAGCTGTTTTAGATTTTCTACACATTTCAACTTCCAATGCTATGACATCTCCCTCACTCTAAGAGATGACCCTTCCTTGCCTTGTACATGTCATCCAAAATGAGTTCTGGCAAGTTTTCTCCCCTTGTCCTCAGATACCTCTGTTATCACTCTTTTCCCATAACCTTGTATTTTCCTGTATCTTCACCTCTTTTTCTATCCAAGGGGAGAATGTAGCTCTTCTCTTTTCATGACTAAATTGTCTCTTGTGCACTCTATACCACTTTTTTAAAACATTTTCCAGAAGATTGTTGAGTCAATTATCTCTTCTGTCTCTTATGTCTCTCTGCCTCTTTACTTATTCTTTCTCTTTTTCCTCATGTTCAGGTCTTCCAGTCCTTAAAAACTAGGCTCATTCAACTGTTTGCATTGGTGTGACCTTCCACCTGCATCTCTTCTGATTGGTTAAGCTTCTGTTCTCACTGGGAGATGCCCTAGCATATTACCCCTTTGCTTTTGCTGTAAAATAAAGGAAAACAAACAAAATAATCATACCAAAACAAATTACCTCTTGGAACTTCTATTTATTTAAGACTACTCTGTCCAATTTATTTTGTGGTCAAACATTTTATGTTTTAAAAGCATAGTCTACATTTGATGCCTTCATAATTTATCCTTTAGTGCTAGCAATCTGTCTTTGCTCTTCTTCATTTTTTTTAATCTGTTCTCAAGAATAACCAATGCAATTCCAGGGGATAAATACATTACAACTTTTTATTAATAATTATATTATTTCATTTCCTTAGTATTGTGCCATGATAACTAACACATACTGGGAAACTTACTGTTTGGCCTCAGATTATTCCTTATCTGAAAAAAGTTAGTTACCCTTTTTTTTTTTTTTTTTTTTTTTTTTTTTTTTTTTGCCCTGTCAAAATTGACATTCTCCAAAGTCATATCCTAGTCCCTCTCTCTTTTTTCCAAATTCATCTAATACCCTACCCATCCATATTATATCCTATCACCTTCAAGCTGATGTTTTTTACTTCTCTAATTAGTCCTTTCTTACATAAGCTCCAGTTCTGCACTGTCAGGGGTGAGGTGGACATTTCCACCTGATGTATTACAAGCACCTCAAACTTATCATGCTTAAGACGGAACTCATGATCTTTTCATTCAAATTATCTCTCACTCTCCTAATTTATTTCCTGATTTTTATAAAGGAGGCTCTATTTCTTCAGTAATGAAATCTTGGAGCCATATTTGACTCATTGCTTTTTATTGTCTCTCAGAAATCCCTAAGTCCTAAAAAATTTACCTTTGGGATAGCTCTGACATCTTTTTCTTTCTGTATTTTCCCACTGCAATTGGTGGTATTCTCTTTACTGGTCTCATTTCTTTTCTCCTTTTTTAATCCTCATCCAATGATATGTTTTTATTGATTTTGGAGAAAGAGATAGAAACATAGATGTGAGAGAGAAACATCGATCTGTTGCCTCCCGTATGTGCCCCAAACAGGAATCAAACCCGCAACCTTTTGGTGCATGGGACTTCTCTCCAACCAACAGAGCCACATGGTAGGATGGTCTCATCTCTTACAGTAACCCTTCTCCAATGCATTTAGCAACTTCTAAATCTTTGGTGCACATTACTTCACTTTGGTTACATTACTTTAAGCTCAGTTTTAATAGCTAGCAATTATGGAGTTCTTACTATGTGTTAGCACAATTCTAAGTAGTTTATTTAGATAGACTTTATTAATCCTCAAAAGAATCCTAAGTTCCTTTGAGGTAGCAAGCATTATTTTACAATCAAGAACAATGAGCCTTATGAGTTCAGCAACTCACTCAAGATAGCTTATTTAAAAAAAAAAAAAAAAGGGGAGTCAAAGACTGGCAGTGGGAGGCTGAGGGTAGAATAGGGGACAAGCACCTACACTCTTAACCACTATACTCTATGTTAGTCAAAGACTGGCAGTGGGAGGCTGAGGGTAGAATAGGGGACAAGCACCTACACTCTTAACCACTATACTCTATGTTATGCCTTCTGTAAGTGACTGAGTAAAGTTCAGACTCACTAACTTGGCTCACTAACCCTGTGATCTCCAGCTTCTTTTCATTTTCAGTAATATTTATCACAAAACCAGTGTAATGGCCCATCTCGCCCATTCATAATTTTCATATGTATGCACTGGGTTTTTGGTCTGCATAATTTTACTTATATTGTTTTCTTTGCACCTTCATGTTCCCCCTTGACCCCAACAAATGGAAAAGCTTCAGTATAAAACCTGTGCATCATCTTTCAACACTTATTTAAGCACTATGGAGTCTATCTCACTCAGGAGTAGCACTTGTTCCTTACTTACCAATTAGTTATTTTAAATACATTTCTAATTACAATATATTTTGTCAATTATATTTCACATATTATATGTTCAGTGGTATTTTGAACATTGATGCTTAAGTGTTATCTCCTCTAATAGACTAATTTTTGCATGCATTAGGATTTTATTAAATATCTCTAAGATAATTGAAATAGGTCTGATATATCTTGTGATTATCATTTAAATAATGTAACAACTTAATTAAAGTAAGAGAAAGAAACAATACTTTTTCCCAAAACACCAAATGATCACAGATTATGTCAGAGTTTATGGTTTTTAGTTACCATTGACTCTAAAAACTGTTACCACAAGGATGGAGATTTTTCCCAATAGTTCTGACTCTGAATAGTAGCAGAAATGTGGCTTGAAAGTCTGGTCTTTCTTGAGGCAGGAAAAAGGTCTCTGTTGGGTGCAGAGAGGAGACCACTTACACTTCTGTGTACCTAGGGTTTGTGTGGACAGCTGGCATGACACCTAAGACCGCTGCAGTGGCCATTATTGGCTTTTCCAGGGTAGGGTGCTCATTCCTGGGGGCCCTTCCATCATGATCACCTAACCCACAGGTGAGTGTCCCTGTATGCCATCTAGGATGTGGTAAGAACCCGTACTGCTTTGGAAACTTTAAAACCAATTTTCTAAGCATCATATACAATCAGAGACCAAGTTGCATTCTAAAATGGTCTGTTTGTCAGGACCACAGGTTGCCTGGGCTGGGCCAAAGGGGGTTGGGGGTGGGGGGAACAGGCCCATGGAGCCCACCCTCCAGGAAGGGATGGGCCCGGGTCCTACAGGCACAACTTTGGTAGATTTTGTTTCCCTAGAAAATGGATTCATGTTTCACACTAAGTGAAGGGAGGCAATTTACACTGAAATATATTTACATTATTTTTTAAAACTAAGTACATTGCATGGAAAGCATTGCCTATGCTGGTTTTGTCCTGTTACTGGAACCCAGCTGAGCTGAGCTGGTGGTACCACAGGCCCTGATTCCCATGTGCACACCTGAGGGCCAGGCTGGAGGATTATAATGGTTTTGCATGGTGATCTCCATCTTGTATATCTGAATGCTGACTTAAAATAAAGACAACTGTGTAAAATAAATGTTTTCACTGCAAAAAAAAAAAAGAAAGAAAGAAAGTCTGGTCTTGTGAAACTTCTGGTCTCAGCACTTCAGCTTTATTATACCTTTCGCTAAATCTTTTCAAGTGTACTCCTCATTTCCTATTACCTAACTAGTTGGGACTCTAGAATATCAGTTCTAAACAACATAAAGGATAGATGGAAACTGTGGACCCAAAAGAAGGACTTCTGATTAATTGGGCTCAAATTTATAACCAGAGTCTAGCAGGGGTTGCTAAAAGAGGCCTTTCATGCAGACTGTATATCAGGGAAAAGCCACAGATTGATCTGCCCAAACTCCTTCAATGTGTTTCTATTGTCTGAGCCAACCCTTATAAAGGAGTTCCTGGAATCATCTTTAGACCAATGGGTAGAGACCTGCTAAGTCCAGTAGAAGCTGTGCAACTATATGCTCATTTGCATTTTACTGAAAAATCAAAGTGGCTCCATAATGACCAACCAGGACACACAATTCTGACCAATCAGGACAGTTCTATTAAGACCAAACAGAGTATGTAAATTTGGATGCCGTCTTATATGCTAAGTGTCCAGTCGACCGGTCAGCTGTTCAACCAATCAAAGCATAATATGCTAATGATATGCTAAGGCTGCTCAACCGCTTGCTATGATATGCACTAACCACTGGGGGCAGACGGTCTGACCGGTAGGTTAGCTTGCTGCTGAGGTCTGGCCAATCAGGACTGAGCGAGATGGGCCGGACATGCTGTGGAGTCTTCCTGCAGTCCCTCCCTGGCTGGCCAACCTCCCACATTTCTCCCCGGCCCTGATCATGCACTGATGGGGTCCCTCGGCCTGGTCTGCACCCTCTCACAATCTGGGACCCCTCATGGGATGTTGGAGAGCCAGTTTTGGCCCGATCCCACAGGCTAGCCCGAGGGACCCCACTGGTGCATGAATTCATGCACCAGGCCTCTAGCCTATATAATAAAAGCCTAAGCAACTATTACGGAGGAATGACCAGAATGACCGGTCACTATGATGCGCACTGACCACCAGGGGGCATACACTCAACGCAGGAGCTGCCCCCTGGTGGTCAGTGCGCTCCCACAGGGAGAGCACCACTCATCCAGAAGCCAGGCTCAGAGCTTGCAAGAACAGCTGCCATGGTGGAAGCCTCTCCCGACTTTGCGGCAGCAGGCCAGAATGAGCGCGAGTGGCACCCAGCCCCGATTTGAGCTCCTCCCTGGCTGCCTGCTGCTTGGCACACTGCTACATTCCCTGAGGGGTCCCAGACTGCAAGAGGGTGCAGGCTGGGCTGAGGGATGCCCCCACCCACCCAGTGCATGAATTTCATGCACTGGGCCTCTAGTCTTTGGTAAAAATAGACTAGGGACTTGGGCAGGTACTCCTAAAAATGTGGCTTCCCCTTTTGCCTGAGGTGGAAAGAGTCCAATTCTGTTTTCCATTAGAGGCTATATCTCTACTGTTTTCAAATTGTTTGCTTG
>NW_005369142.1:498379-513795 GCF_000412655.1 Myotis brandtii
ATGAATCATGTTTCCAGTTGCATCATGCAGATGGCAGAGTGAGAATTTGGTGGAAACAGCATGAAAGCATGCACCCCACATGCATGAGTACAACCCTTCAAGCTGGTGGGGGCAGTGTTATGGTTTGGGGCATGTTTTCCTGGCATGATTTGGGCCCTTTAATTCATGTGGAACAATGTTTGAATAACACAACATACCCAAGTATTGTTGCTGATCAAGTTCATCCTATCATGTTGATGGCGTATCCCAATGCAGATGGCTTCTTCCACCAAGACAATGCGCCATGCCACGGTGCTCGTATTGTGCAGGAGTGGTTTCAAGAACATGAGGGAGACTTTACCTTGCTTAGGTGGCCCCCACAATCACCAGATCTCAATCCAATTGAGCATTTGTGGGACGAAGTTAAAAGAGCCATCAGGCAGCTGGTTCCACAACCATCAAATCTCACAGAACTGGACAGTGCTATTCATCAGGCATGGTGTCAGATTCCTCACATCACCTTTCAACATCTCGTGGAGTCAATGCCAAGAAGAATCGCTGCAGTATTGAAGGCAAAAGGTGGCCCAACGAAGTACTGATGGGGTGGTCATAATAATCTGGCCACTCAGTGTGTGTGTGTGTGTGTGTGTGTATGTGTGTGTGTGTGTGTGTGTGTGAATATATATATGTATTTTTTAATCTTTATTGTTGAAAGTATTACATTATCCTCCCTTTTTCCCCCATTGAGTTCTCCCAGCCTAATTCGCACCCCCACCCCAGGCCTTCACCACCCTATTGTCTGTGTCTATGGGTTATGTATATATACATACAAGTTCATTCATTGATCTCTTCCCACTCACCCATGCTCCCCTACCTTCCCTCTGAGGTTTGACAGTCTGTTTCTGGATGTATTTTTGTTATCAGTTTATGTTGTTCATTAGATTCCACATATGAGTGAGATCATGTGATACTTATCTTTCTCTGATTGGTTTATTTTACTTGGCATAATGCTCTCCAGGTCCATCCATGCTGTTGCAAAGGGCAAGAGTTCTTTATTTTTTTACAGTTGCATAGTATTCTATTGTGTAGATGTACCACAGTCTTCTAATCCACTTATCTGCTGATGGGCACTTGGACTGTTTCTAAATCTTAGCTATTGTAAGTTGAGCTGCTATGAACATAGGGGTGCATATATACTTTCTGATTAGTGTTTTGGGTTTCTTGGGATATATTCCTAGATGTGGGATTACTAAGTCAAGTGGGAGTTCCATTTTTAATTTTTTGAGGAAACTCCATACTGTTTTGCATAATGGCTGCACACGTCTGCACTCCCACCAGCAGTGTAATAGGGTTTCCATTTCTCAAAAACCTCACCAACACTTGTTGTTTGTTGGTTTGTTGATGATAGCCATTCTGACAGGTGAGAGGTGATAGCTCATTGTCATTTTGATTGGCATCTCTCAGATGATTATTGACTTTGAGCATTTTTTCATATGTTTCTTGGCTTTCTGTATGTCCACTTAGGAGAAATGACTGTTTAGGTCCTTTGCCCATTTTTTAATTGGATTATTAATCTTCCTTTTGTTAAGTTGTATAAGTTTCCTATATATTTGGGAGATTAATCCCTTATTGGATGTATCATTGGCAAATATGTTTGCCCATGTAGGGGGCTCTCTTGTCATTTTCTTGCTGTTTTCTTTTGCAGTGCAGAAGCTTTTCATTTTTATGTAGTCCCATTTGTTTATTTCCTCCTTAGTTTCCATTGTCCTAGAAGATGTATTGGTAAAGATATTGCTATAAGATATGTCTGATACTTTCTTCTAAGATTTTTATGGTTACCCGTCTTAGGTTTAAGTCTTTTATCTATTTCTAGTTTATTTTTTGCGTATGGTGTAAGTTGGTGATCTAGTTTCATTTTTTTTGCATGTATTTGTCCAATTTTCCCAACACCATTTATTGAAGAGACTGTCTTGACTCCATTGTATGCTCTCACCTTCTTTGTTAAATATTAATTGAGCATAATGGCTTGGGTTGATTTCTGGATTCTGTTCTTTTCCATTAATCTATATGCCTGTTCTTGTGCCAGTACCAGGGTGTTTTGAATACAGTGGCTTTGTAGTATCAACCTGATATCTGGTATTGTGATCTCTCCACCTTTGTTCTTTTTTTCTCAAAATTGCTGCACCTATTGGGGTCTTTTTTGATTCTATATACATTTTTGGGGAGTTTGTTCTAGGTCTATGAAATATGCCATTGGTATTTTAGTAGGTATTGCTTTGGGTAGTATGGACATTTTAATGATGTTGAATCTACTAATCCATGAACATGGTGTATTCTCCCACGTGTGCATATCTTCCTCTATCTCTTTTTTCAACTTTTTGTATTTTTCAGAGTACAGGTCTTTTACCTCCTTGGTTAAATATATGCCTAAGTATCTTAATTTCTTTGTTGCAATGGTAAATGGGATTTTTATTTTAGTTTCTCCTTCTGAGAGTTCAATATTGGTGTATAAAAATGCCTTAGATTTCTGGGTGTTAATTTTATTTCCTGCTGTGTTGCTGAATTCATTTATTAAATCTAGTAGTTTTTGATGAAGGCTTTAGAGTTTTCTATGTATAATATTATGTCATCTACAAATAATGATAGTTTTACTTCCTCCTTTCCGATTTGGATGCCTTTAATCTCTTCTTCTTGTCTGATTGCTGTGGCTAGGACTTCCAGAACTATGTTGAATAAGAGTAGTGAAAGTGGACATCCTTGTCTTGTTCCTGTTCTTAAGGGAAATGCTTTCAGTTTTTGCACATTGAGTATGATGTTGGCTGTATGTTTGTCATATAAATCTTTTATTATGTTGAGGTATGATCCTTTTATTCCCACTTTGCTGAGAGTTTTTATCAAAAAAAGTGTGTTGTATTTTGCATCAATTGATAGGATCATGTGATTTTTGCCTTGCAATCTGTTAATGTGCAGTATCACACTTATTGATTTGTGAATGTTGTACCAGTCTTGCATCCCCTGAATAAATTACACTTGTTCATGGTGTATAATCTTTTTAATGTATTGCTGGATCTGATTTGCTAAAATTTTGTTGAGGATTTTACTATCTGTGTTCACTAGGGATATTGGCCTATAATTCTCTTTCTTTGAACTGTCTTTATTTGGTTTTGGCATTTGGGGTAATGCTGGCCTCATAGAAAGTGCTTGGAAGAGATCCTTCCTCTTGAATTTTTTGGAATGTCTTAAGGTATTAGTTCTTGTTTGAATATTTGGTAAAACTTCCATGTGAAGCTGTCGGGACCAGGCTTTTGTTTGCTGGAAGATATTTTATTACTGCTTCAATTTCGTCAGTAGTTATAGACCTGAAAAGAGGTTTTTTTTATTGCTTCTGATTGAGTTTTGGAAGGTTGTATTTTTCTTGGAATATGTCCACTTCTTCAAGGTTTTCCAGATTGTTGGAATAGAGTTGTTCATGGTACTTTTTTTTGATCCTTTGTATTTCTGTGGGTCAGTTTTTACTTCACCTCTTGTTTCTTATTTTGTTTATTTGGGTCCTCTGTCTTTGTTTCTTGGGTGATCTCAATAGGGTTCATCAATCTTGTTGAACCTGTCGAAGAACCAGCTCTTTGTTTTATCGATTTTTGTATTGTTTTTAATCTCTATATCATTTATTTCTGCTTTGATCTTTATTATTTCCTTCCTTCTACTTACTCTGGGTACTTCTTGCTTCTCTCTTTCTAGTTCTTTAAGTTGTAGGGTTTTAGATAACTTAATACAAGTTGTTCTGGTTTTCCAAGGTAGGTCTTTGGTGCTATTAATTTCCCTCTTAGGATTGTTTTCACTGTGTCCCATAGGTTTTGGATTGTTGTGTGTGCATTTTCATTGTTTCCAGGATCTTTTTCATTTCTTCTTTGATCTCCTTGGTAACCCATTCATTGTTTAATAGCATGCTATTTAGCCTCCATGTGTTTCATTGTTTTTATTGTTTTTATTATAATTGATTTCTAATATTATGCCATTGTGATCTGAGAAGATGCTTGATATGATTTCTACCTTCTTGAATTTGTAGAGACTTAGCCTGTGATCTATCTTTGAAAATGTCCCATGTGAACTTGAGAAGAATGTATATTCCATAGCTTTGGGGTGAAATGTTCTGAAGTTCCATCTAATCTAGTGAATTGTTTAGGATTTTTCTTTTCCTTGTTGATTTTTTTTTTTTTTTTTTTACAAATCCATTTTATTTATTTTCAGTGTTTAAATCCTTGAGGGGTACAGCATCTCCACAGGGTCCAAGATGGCGGAAAAAAACTCCTTGTTGATTTTTTTGTCTAGCAAATGTATCCAGTGATATCAGTGGGGTAATAAAGACCCATAATATGATTTTATTGCTGTTGATCTTTCCCTTTTTATCTTCCAGAAGTTTTTTTTTTGTATTTGGATGCTCCTTTATTGGTGCATATATGTTTATCAGAGTTACATCCTCTTATTGTATCGATCCCTTTAGTATTATGAAGTGACCTACATTATCTCTTGCTATGATCTTCACTTTGAGGTATATTTTATCAGATATAAGTATTGCTACCCCAACTTTTTTTTTTTCATTTCCTTTTGCCTGAAGAATTTTTTCCCATCCCTTCACTTTCAGTCTGTGTGAGTCCTTTGTTCTGAAGTGGGTCTCTTATAGACAGCATATATATGGTTCATATTTTCTTATCTATTCAGCTACACTGTGTCTTTTTATTGGAGCATTTAATACATTTACGTTTAAGGTTATTTTCAATAGGTACTTGTTTGTTGCCATTTTTATTCTTTGTGCCCACGTTTCTCCCTTTCTTTCTATTTGTTCTTTTTACAACAGTCCCTTTAGGATTTCTTGCATTGCTAGTTTAGTGGTAATAAATTCCTTTAGCCTTTTTTGTCTGTGAAGCTCCTGATTTCACCTTCAATTTTGAATGATAGCCTTGCTTGATAGAGTAGTCTTGGATTCAGTCCTTTGCTTTTTGTTATTTTGTATACTTCATGCTACTTCCTTCTGGCCTGATGTGTTTCTGTTGAGAAATCAGCTGATGGTCTAATGGGAGCTCCCTTGTAGGTAACTTTGTGTCTTTCTCTTGTAGCCTTTAAGATTCTTTTTTGTCTTTAACATTTGCCATTTTAATTATGATGTGTCTTAGTGTGGATCTTTTTGGGTTCATCTTGTTTGGGATTCTCTGTGCTTCCTGGACTTGTGTGACTTTTTCTTCCCTAAGTCTGGGAGGTTTTCTGTCATTATTTCTTCAAACAGGTTTTCTATACTAGCTTAGCTTACTCTCCTTCTGGCACTGCTATTATGCAACTGTTGCTTCGTTTCATGTTGTCCCAAAGCTCCCTTAAACTCTCCTCCTGCTTTTTAATTTTTTTTTTGAATTGTTGCTCCAATTGGGTGTCTACTAACTCTCGGATTCTGTCTTCAGCTATTTCAAGTCTACTGTTGAAACCTTCCAGGGTATTCTTTATTGCAGCTATACCATTCTTCATTTCCTCTTGATTATTATCTATGTTGGTGTAGTTCTCATTCAGCTCCTTATAATTCTCATTGAGTTGTTTATAATTCTCAGTCAGATGTTTTAGAATCCTGATAACCATTGCTTTGAATTCTTTATCTGACAAATTATTGCCTCCATTTCATTTAGTTCCTTTTCTGTTGAATTCTCCTTTTCTTTCTTTTGGGGTTTTTTCTTTGTCTTCCCATTTTTGCTATCCCTTTTGTACTTGTTCCTATATCTTAGATCACCTACATTTTTTGCGGTGGGGGGGGGCAGGTGGTCCTATGTAGATGTTTTGTGGGACCCAGTGGTGTAGCCTCTCACATCTCCTGAGCTGAGTGTTCTAGAAAGCCCCCTACTTGAGTTATTTAGGTTCTCCTAATGTAGTTGGGTCTTGAATGTCATTGACCCATTTGTGGATCAAGTCTCCTCACAGGTTGTGACATACCCCCAACCGCATCTTGCAAGCTGCTCTAGATGTCCTTGGGGTCCCAGCTCCCATGGAAAGGGTCACCTGTGAGGTCTTATTGGCATGTGACTCACTGCAGGTCCAGGAGCCCACGGCAGCCTAGTTATTTTTTTTTACCACACCCCAGATTGGGGACTTCTTTTGTGTTAGATTGGTGGCCACACATTTTTCTGACAGAACCAAATGTTACAAAACTAAAATTTGTTGTAATAAAATCTACGTGATAAATAGAGTTATAAGGTTTGGGGGATGATGTGGTTGTAGGGATAAGCACCAATCTAAAATGATGAAGCACCAATCTAAAATGATGCAAGTATGTATTTTCCTCTTTTAGCTACTCTAAAATGCAAGTTGTTCTTAATCTTGGAAAAGTTGCCTACTTGAAGGATACAGTGATAACAAAATAAATTTTGATCTGTTTTTCCCTTCTAAGCTCTAGGTTAGCCAAACTAAACCCACTCTGAGACTTCTTGAAAATTCATATTGTTTTATGATTTTATTATGGTCATAAACATACTAAAATTAAATTCAGAATGATAGCATTAGCTACTAAGCTTGTGACAGTCTAAATTTTCTGACACTTACTGTTTTCAAAACCCAGACAGGATTATTCCTGCATATCCTAAATGCATTCTTAAATGGAGTTTCTTAGGTTTTTTTCCTATTTTCTAGGTAGAATTGGCAAAACAGGCTTCTTACATTTCATTGTTTGTATGGGACACCATGCATCTTACAGGTTTTGGTAAATGCTTCTTGACTATGTCATTTTAAGATACAAATTGTCTGTAATACTGATCAGTAGAAGAATACACTGTCAAAGAACAATGAAAGCAATCCTTTTTTTATACATGGGATTACTTAGATAATTTAGTTATTATGTCATCCTGGATGCTTTTACCTGTGTTCTGAGTTTTTGTGTATCATTTTCCCTCATTTATTTTCTATTTGCTTAATTTTTTAATTCTTTATTTTTTTCAAGTATTACATATGTCTCCTTTCTCCCCCCATTGACCTCTCCCTAGCCACTCCCACCCCTGAGCATATGTCCTCACTCCCTTAGTATTCATGACCATTGGTTATGCTTATATGCATGCATAAAAGTCCTTTGGTTGATCTCTTAGCCCCAACCTCCCTGCCTTCCCTCTGAGGTTTGATGGTCTGTTCGATGCTTCTCTGTCTCTGGATCTATTTTTGTTCATCAGTTTATGTCGTTCATTATATTCCACAAATGAGTGAGATCATGTGATATTTATCTTTCTCTGACTGGCTTATTTCGTTTAGCATAATGCTCTCCTTGTCCATCCATGGCTTTGCAAATGGTAAGAGTTCTTTCTTTTTTGCATCAGCATAGTATTCCATTGTGTAGATGTACCACAGTTTTCTAATCCACTCATCTGTTGATGGGCCCTTAGGCTGTTTCCAAATCTTACCTATGGTAAATTGTGCTGCTATGAACATAGGGGTGCATACATCTTTTCTGATTTGGTGTTTCTGATTTCTTGAGATATAATCCTAGAAGTGGGATTATTGGGTCACATGGCAGTTCCATTTTTAATTTTTTGAGGAAACTACATGCTGTTTTCCCCAGTGGCAGCACCAGTCTGCATACTCACCAGCAATGCATGAAGGTTCCTTTTTCTCCACAGCCTCACCAGTACTTGTTGTTTGCTGATTTGTTGATAATAGCCATTCTCACATGTGTGAGATGATACCTCAGTGACATTTTGATTTGCATTTCTCGGATGATTAGTGACTTTGAGCATGTTTTCATATGTCTCTTTGCCTTCTGTATGTCCAGTTTGCAAATATGTCTCTTTAGGTCCTTTGCCCATTTTTTATTGGATTGTTTATCTTCCTTTTGTTAAGATGTATGAGTTCCCTATAAATTTTGGATATTAGCTCCTTATTGGATATAACATTGGTAAATATGTTTTCCCATGCAGTGGGATTTCTTGTTGTTTTGTTCATGGTTTCTTTTGCTGTGAAGAATCTTTTTATTTTGATGTAGTCCCGTTTATTTTCTCCTTAGTTTCCACTGTCCTAGGAGCTGTATCAGTAAAGATATTGCTATGACAACTGTCTGATATTTTGCTGCCTATGAATTCTTTTAAGTCTTTTATGGTTTCCAATCTTATGTTTAAGTCCTTTATCCATTTTGAGTTTATTTTTGTGTATGGTGTAAGTTGGTGGTCTAGTTTCATATATTTGCATATATCTGTCCAATTTTCCCAGCACCATTTATTGAAGAGATTGCCTTGCCTCCACTGTATGCTCTTGCCTCCTTTGACAAATATTAATTGAGCAACATGGCTTGAGTCTATTTCTGGGTTCTCTGTTCTGTTCCATTGGTCTATATGTCTGTTCTTGTGCCATGCCAGGATGTTTTGACAACAGTGGCTTTGTAGTATAGCTTGATATCAGGTATTGTGATCCCTCGAACTTTGTTCTTCTTTTCCAGGATTTCTACAGCTATTCAGGATCTTTTTTGATTTCATATGAATTTTTGGAGTTTTTTCTAGGTCTGTGAAATATGCCATTGGTATTTTAATGGAGATTGTATTGACTCTATAGATCGCTTTGGGTAGTATCAACATTTTAATGATGTTGATTCTACCAATCCATGAATATGGTATATTCTTCTATTTGTTTATGTCTTCCTCTATCTCTTTTTCCAATGTCCTGTAATCTTCTGAGTACAGGTCTTTTACCTCCTTAGTTAAGTTTATACCTAGGTATCTTAATTTTTTGTTGCAATAGCAAATGGGCTTATTTTTTTACTTTTCTTTCTGTGAGTTCATTATTGGTGTATAAAAAAAAGCCATAGATTTCTGGGTGTTCATTTTATATCCTGCTACATTGCCAACTCATTTTATTAAGTCTAGTAGTTTTTGATGGAGTCTTTAGGGTTTTCTAAGTACAATATAATGTCCTCTGTGAATAATGACTGCTTTACTTCTGCTTTTCCAATTTGATGCCTTTTATTTCTTATTCTTGTCTAATCATTATGCTAGCACTTCCAGTACTATGTTGAATAGTAGTGGTGAAAGCGGATATTACTGTCTTGTTCCTGTTCTTAGGGGAAATGGTTTTAGTTTTTGCCCATTGAGTATGATGTTGGCTCTATGTTTGTCATATAAGGCTTTTATTCTGTTGAGTTATGATCCCTCTATTCCTTCTTTGCTGAGAGTTTGTTATCAAGAAATGGTGTTGGGTTTTGTCAAATGCCTTTTCTGCATCAATTGCTATGATTCTGTGTTTTTTATCTTTCAATTTGTTTATGTGATGTATCACGTTTATTGATTTGCAGATATTGTACCATCCTTGCTCCCCAGAATAAATCCTACTTGATCATGGTGTATGATCTTTCTAATGTAATGCTGGATTGTATTTGCTAGAATTTTGTTGAGGATTTTAACTTCTATGTTCATCAGTAATATTCGCCTCTAATTCTCTTTCTTTGTAGTGTCTTTATCTGGTTTTGGGAATAGGGTAATGCTGGCTTCATAGATAGAGCTTGGAAGTGGTCCTTCCTCTTGAATTATTTGGAATAGTCTGAGGAGGATTGGTTTTAGTTCTACTTTGATTATTTGGTAAAACTCTCCTGTGAAACTGTCTGGACCAGGGCTCTTGTGTGCTGGAAGTTTTTTGATGACTGCTTCAATTTCCTCCATAGTTATTGGCCCATTCAGATTTTTTTATTTTTCCTGATTGAGTTTTGGAAGGTTGTGTTTTTCTAGGAATATGTCCATTTCTTCTAGGTTGACAAGTATAGTGGAATAGAGTTGTTCATGGTATTTTTTAACAATCCTTTGTATGTCTGTGGGGTCAGTTGTTACTTCGTCTCTTTCATTTCTGATTCTGCTTATTTGGGTTTTCTCTCTGCTTCTTGGTGAGCCTGGCTTGAAGTTCATCAATCTTGTTTATCATTTCAAAGAATTAGCTCTTGGTTTCATTGATCTTTTATATATAGTTTTTTGTTGTTGTTTTTTTGTTTTTGGTGTTTTGTTTTGTTTTGTTTTGTTTGGTCTTTATGTCATTTATTTCCCCTCTGATCTTTATTATTTCCTTCCTTCTGCTCACTCTGGGATTTTCTTGTTGCTCTCTCTCTTTCTCTAATTCTTTAAGTTCTAGGATTAGATAATTTATTACAATTTTTTTCTTTTGGGGGGGGGTGGCCTCCTATGCTATGAAATTTCCTCTCTGGACTGCTTTCACTGTGTCTCAAAGATTTTTGGATTGTTGTGTTTTCATTGTCATTTGTTTCCAGGATGTGTTTTATTTCTTCTTTGATCTCTTTGGTAACCCGCTCATTGTTTAATAGTGTGCTATTAGGCTCCAAGTGTTTGAATTTTTGTGATTGTTTTTACTGTAGTTGATTTCTAATATTATGCTGTTGTGATCTGAGAAGATGCTTGATATGATCTTAATCTTCTTGAATTTGAAGAGACTTTGCCTGTGTCCCAATATGTAGTCTATTTTTGAAAATGTTCCATGTCCACTTGAGAAGAATGTATATTCCGTAGTTTTGGGATGAAATGTTCTGAATATGTCAATAAGTCCATCCAATCTACTAAGTCGTTTAGGATTTCTGTTTCTTTGTTGATTTTTTTGTCTAGTGGATTTATTCAGTGATATTAATGGAGTATTAAAGTCCACTAATATGATTGTATTGATGTCAATCTCTTCCTTGATATCCTCCAGAAGTTTTTTAAATATTTGGGTGCTTCTGTATTAGGTGCATATATGTTTACCAGAGTAATATCTTCTTGTTGTATCAATCCTTTTATTATGATGAAGTGGTCCTCTTTGTCTCTTGTTATGGCCTTCACTTTGAGGTCTATTTTGTCAGATATAAGTATTGCTACCCAGCTTTTTTAATTTCTATTTGCTTGAAAAATATTTTTCCATCTCTACATTTTCAGTCTCTGTGAGTCCCTTGTTCTGAGGTGGATCTCTTGTATACAGAATATATGTGGCTCATGTTTTCTTATCCATTCAGCCACTGGATATCTTTTGATTGGAGCATTTAATTCATTATGTGTAAGGTTATTATTGATAGGTACTTGTTTTTTGCCATTTTTATTCTTTGTGCCTATGTTCCTTCTTGCCTTTCTATTTCTTCTTTTTATAACATTCCCTATAGCATTTCTTTCTTTGCTGGTTTGATGGTAATAAACTCCCTTAGCCTTTTTTTGTCTGCAAAACTCCTGATTTCCCCATCAATTATCCTATATAATAAAGAGGTAATATGCAAATTGACCATCATTCCAACACACAAGATGGTCGCCCCCATGTGTCAAAGATGGTTGCCTCCATGTGGTCAAAGATGGCCACCCCCATGTGGCCACAAGATGGCCTGCAGGGGAGGGCAGTTGGGGGCAACCAGACCTGCTGGGGAGGGAGGGCAGTTGGGGGCAACCAGGCCTGCAGGAGAGGGCAGTTAGGGGTGACCGGGCAGGCAGGGGAGGGAAGTTAGGGGTGACCAGGCTGGCATGGGAGGGCAGTTGGGGATGACTGGGCCTACAGGGGAGGGAAGTTGGCGGGGGGGGGAACCAGCCCTGCAGTTGAAGTCAGTTGGGGGGACCAGACCTGCAGAGGGGGCCAGTTGGGGGGACCAGGCCTGCAGGGGAGGGCAATTGGGGGTGACCAGGTTGGCAGGGGAGGAAAGTTAGGGGTGACCAGGCCTGCAGGGGAGGGCAGTTGGGGACGACCAGGCCTGCAGGGGAAAGCAGTTGGGAGGTACCAGGCCTGCAGGGGAGGGCAGTTGGGCGTGACCGGGCCTGCAGGAGAGGGCAGTTGGGGGCAATCGGGCCGGCAGTGGAGCAGGTAGGCATTGATCAGTCTGGCAGGGGAGTGGTTAGGGGGTGATCAGGCTGGCAGGTGGAAGTGGTTAGGGGCAATCAGGCAGGGAGGTAAGCGAGCAGTTGGGAGCCAGCAGTCCTGGATTAAGAGGGATGTCTCAGATTGGAGAGGGTGCAGGCTGGGCTGAGGGGCACCCCCCATGAATGAATTTTGTGCACCGGGCCTCTAGTAAATGATATCCTTCCTGAATACTGTAGTCTTGGATTCAGTCCCTTGCTTTACATCACTTTGTATACTTCATTTTATTCCCATCTGGCCTGATGTTTTCCTGTTGAGAAATCATTTGATAATCTAATGGGAGATCCCTTGTAGGTAACTCTCTGTCTCTCTCTTGCAGCCTTGAAGATTCTCTCTTTGTGGTTAACGTTTGCCATTGTAATTATGACACGTGTTGGTGTGGGTCTTTTTTGTTCATCTTGTTTTGGACTCTCTGTGCCTGTGTGACTTTTTTCTTGCCCAAATATGGGACATTTTCTGTCATTATTTCTTTAAATAGGTTTTCTAATCCTTGCTCTCTTCTTGTCCTTTTGACACCCCTATTATATGGATGTTACTTTGTTTCATGTTGTCCCAAAGCTTTCTTAGGCTCTCTGTGTGCATTCTAATTTTTTTCTCCAATTGCTGTTCAAATTAGGTTTTGTTTCTCTGCCCTGTCTTCTAACTCGCTAATTACATCTTTTGCTTCTTCTAGTCTACTGTTTAAACCTTCCAATGTGTTTTTATTATAGCTATATAATTCTTCATTTCCTCTTGGTTCTTACATAAGTTGTTGATTTGCTCATCCATCCAGTTTAGGAACACTATGACCCTTACTGTGAATTCTTTTTCTGACATATTGCATGCCTCCGTGACATCTAGGTCCTTTTCTGGCAATTCCTTCTTTCCTTTTGGGGTTGTTTCTTTGTCTCCCCATTTTTGCTCTCACCAAAGGGTGCGGGTGCCGAATCTCACCAAGACTGTGGATGAAGTGAGGGCTTGGTGGGAGGGTCACACACTCTGAGCCTCACCAAAGGGTCCAGTTGCTGAGTTGTGTGGGACCTGTGACTGAAGCAGAGGGTTGGCAGGAGGGAAGCATGCTCTGGGTCTCACAGGAGCCTGAAGCCTGAGTGGCTGGAGTCCTGGAGTCTGTGAGTCTGCAGATGAGGTAGCAGGTCTTTGGCCAGAATGGCTGTAGGGTCCAGGATGGTGTCTGAGGCCATTATGGGTGGTGGTGAGACTGGGATCCTAGTCACAGAAGTTCTCCTCTTCAAGATGGCATGCTTTCTGTGCCAGAGCCAGCCACCGTGGTAGTGCTTGCTGCAGTAGCAGGGCCTCCCCTTCTAGGAGAGCCCAGTCTGCCAGCTCCTGAGACTCCTGCAGTATCTAACTGTCACACACACACACACACACACATACACACACACATCACACATATCCACACACTCCTCTTTTGCTCCCTCCCTTCTACACACTCTCTCCCTCACTGCTGTCCTGCCAGCCACCATCTTGATCCCCCCACCCAGGGGTTTATTTTTTATCTAAGATCCTAGGTTAGAAGGCATAATGTGAAAGAAAATGTACAAATAAAGGTCTTGGAGGGTTTTAGGGATGGAAAAAACTTTTTAGAGATGGAGGTTACAGAAGACTTTATAAGAGAATTAAGGCAAGGAAGAAAAAGATGTGGGCTGATTGTATACTCTGAAGTTATAAGTCAGTGCTTGATATAACTTGGAATTTAATAAACTGACAGAATAACCAGCATAATACCTTCTAGGAAGATATTTCAAGCCAAGTTTAAGCACACATAATACTACACACTTCATAAAACTGCTTTAGGTATTAGGCATTAGTTAATAGAACATGTTTCCTGATATCAACCAGCTTAAAAATAGCACTCTTTTTGGTGCATAACCTGAAAATTATTGAAAGTATAAAAAAATCCCACAAAAATCCTTCACATAACATGTGTACATCATCATTAAATTGACTAAGAAAATCTGCAAAGCACCTATCTTGGGTGCCACATCTTTCATTAAGATTAATATTTTTAGACATTTCAAAGGATCATAAAATCCAATCTGTGTTTTAAATTATGATTGAACTCAGCTGAAATAGATGCCTTCCAAGTGAGGTATGTGTAGAACTTTCTTTATATACTTAGAGACTCATTAGCTTACTAAATAGAACACAATGACCAATGAAAATAAAGGCTTTGTGCAAGTTTTTCTAAGGATTTACATCTTCATATTTAAAAGGTTTTCTAGTTACAATTTCATAGATATCTAAACCTCCCTCAAGGCTAGGGGATGCAGATCTGTTGAAGAAAAGTGACCACTATAATGCATAGTGACCTCAAGCACTGGTAGGAGTAGAGAGGATACAGGTTGAGGACAAACTGTTCAAGAGATGACTAAACCACCTATATAAATTACTAAATTAAAGGTACAGTGCTGCAGTCCAGAACAGAAGACTGAGAAAAAGGTTGAGAATCTAAAAGATCAGAAATAGAAGAGAAGGCACAGTCAATTTGAGTAATACAATGTAAGTCTGTGAACTGGGCCAATGAGTCAGAGGATAATTCTACTGGATATCTATCACTTCTTCTTGGATTTGTCTGATTTAAAGACATGCAATAGGGTGGGGGAGGGGGGCAATGGGGGGGATAAAGACACATATGTAATACCGTAATCAATAAAGAAAAAAATAAAATAAAAAATAAAGACATGCAATAAAGACCATAAGAAAAGCTGGGCAACTGACCTTGTGATAGCCAGCTTGTCTATGGTCAGACTAACACCAGACCAAAACGTTTTAATTAATTTAAAATTTTCCATTATCTGACTCTGTAGTCCCCACACTTATCTTTTAAGTTACTTTAACTTAATTATCTATGCAGTTATAACTTTTTGGGGGGAATCTAACTCTCTACCTGGCCTTTGTTTGGTAACCCATTCATTTTTCTTTAACCAGCTCAAACAGTAATTCTTTTTAACTGGCTTAGATAACTTGAGTAATCCTGGGTATTCCCATAAAATTTTATGTCAGTATGTCTCAAATTTCTGGTTCCATCAGAATCACTTTAAAAACATTAAATATGGAGTTCTCAGGCTCCCACCCATACTGAACAAAGCAGAATATCTGGATGCAGAACCACGAATTACATTTGTAGCAATTGCCCAGGTGATTCTTATGTACATAAATGATTCTTATGTAATTATCGCTGTGTATATCTGCCTCTATTTCAATTGAACATGCCTTTAGGGAAGAGTCAATGTTTTGGTCATCTTTGAATCCCTGGAATCTAGTTCAAAGTCTGGAACATGGTACACACTATATATCCTATCTAATAATAGAGAAACATGGTAATTAGCCGTACCTCCGCTACCCTTCCCATTGGCTAATCAGGGCGATATGCAAATTAACTGCCAACCAAGATGGCAGCCGGCAGCCAGGCAGCTTGAAGCGAACAGGAGGCTTGCTTGCTTCAGTGATGGAGGAAGCCAACGTTCCCCGCCTGCCTTGCCGGCCTCTGAGCTTGCAGTTTAAGAAACAATGTTACAAATATAGAAGCTAAACAAAACCCCAGAAACCTGCTTTCAGCCAGC
>NW_005369142.1:515166-515971 GCF_000412655.1 Myotis brandtii
CCCTCCCCCCCCCCAGGGCAAAATTTTTTGTCCCCGGGGCCTCTAGTATATATATATATATTGATTCAGTTAATAGATGTTTAGCACTCAATGATGTTTAGCACTCAATGCTGGCCACCACTTCCTGCCTGGACACCCCTCCTCACCGAATCATGCTTTGACACCCTACTTTCTGTGTAGCCAGGAACTCCTTCCAATCAATGAAACTCTCCATCATTTGACATTTTATTATTTTTCTTTATTCATTTTAAAATATTGCTGGTAACTATGTTTCTAGTTTTACCCTGTTTATATAGCACACTTCTTATCAAATCATTAAGAATGTTTTATAAATATAAATTTAAGTGACATTACTTGCATATAACATTATTTGTTCACAATTACATGTTACTACCTTAGACTCCTAAAAAAGGAGGCACTAGTCAAAAATAGTACCAACAATTTTAAGGTTCTTGATAAACATTTCAGAAAGGTTATTCATTCAAATATTCCAATATAATTTATAAATATAATGACATGATAATGAAAAAATATTTTCAGATTTAAAAAGAATTAAACACATAGATTGTAAAGTTTGTTTACAAAAATAAACAAATAGCCCTGACCGGTTTGGCTCAGTAGATAGAGCATCGGCCTGCGGACTGAAGGGTCCCGGGTTCAATTCTGGCCAAGGGCATGTACCTTGGTTGCGGGCACATTCCCAGTAGGAGGTGTGCAGGAGGCAGCTGATTGATGTTTTTCTCTCATTGATGTTTCTAACTCTCTATCCCTCTCCCTTCCTCTCTGTAAAAAAAATCAATAAAAT
>NW_005369142.1:515997-526913 GCF_000412655.1 Myotis brandtii
GTAAAAAAAATCAATAAAATATATATTTAAAAAAATAATAAAAATTAAAAAAAATAAACAAATAGCCAGAAATTTTCTGAAAAAGAAAAGCAATGGATGGGGGTAGGGGAAATGTTCTCTCTTTTTTTAAAAAAAGTTATCTTTATTGTTGAAAGTATTACAGATGTCCCCCTTTTTCCCCATTGACCCCTATTTCCCACTCCTGTCCCCTCCCCAGGCCTTCACTGCATTATTGTCTGTCCACAGGTTATGCATATACTAGTGGCCTGGTGCACAAAATTCGTGCACATTAAAAGGGAATTAATTAAAGGAAATATTTTAATATTGCTATTTTGTTTCCATCTCTCCATCCAGTCTCTCCCAGTCTCTGTCTCTCCTTGTTTTTCTCCGCAGTCCTCCAGGCCCCCTGCCTCCCTCTCTCCCTCTTCCTCTTTCCTGGCTGGGAGGGGGTGGGGCCAGTGGGGGCAGCTCCACCCTCTGCCCACCCTGGGGTCTCATTCTGAGAGAGGCTCTGAGAGCGAGCTGGGAGGGAGGGAAAGTAAGGGAGAAATGGCTGTGAGCTGGTGGGCGCTGTGTGTGTCTGTGCTTGTGCAGTTGTGAGTGAGTGTGAGTGCCAGGCACTGTCTCTCCTGGTGCCCCTGCAGAGAGGCCTGTGCTGCGGGAGCCATGGAGACCCAAGACTCACTGCCACTGAGGGACTTGGGACACCTTGGGGAGGCAGTTTGAAGATACTGGGAGTCTCCAAAGGGAGGGAACCCTTCTCCATCCCTGCCTGTGGCTTTGGCTCCCCTGCTCATTTCTGAGCACCACACATGAGTTAGGGAGGGGTTGGTGAAACATTTCAGTTCCTGTCCTCCACAGGCCTCCCTTCCATCCAAGCCTCTTCAGGCCCAGTCTGTTTTGTTTCCATCTCTCCATCCCAGTCTCTCTAGTCTCTGTCTCTCTTTGTGTTTCTCAGCAGTTCTCCAGGCCTCCTTGCCTCCCTCTCTCCCTCCTAGATAAGGGATGTCTGGTGAATACCTCTTTGTGTGCGACAACAAAAGAGGATCTGCCAGACCTAGTCACACTTACCAGCAAGATCTAGGGCAAGAAAACCTGTTAGTATGTGCCCACTAACAGAACTGACCTACTGGACTGTGCCCACTTACCACCGTGTTCTTACCAGGCACCCATCATGCTCCAGGTGTGGGGAAGCCTGTACTAACCCGTGTCCCTGATTGAAAGTGTCTGAGATGGTTCTAATGTGTTTGGAAGTTTAAAAGGAGGTGACTCTAGGCCGAGGGCTGGGAGAGTTCAGCCAGTACCCAAAACTCTGGGGTGGCTACCACCCAGAGCTCCAGGGAGAATACAAACAGCTCCAGCCTTATTCCTATGTACACCCTCGCTATCGAAAGATCTATCTTCTTCATTCTGGTCTCCCTAGTCTTTCAGCAATGAGGGACTTATATTTCCATTCCCCCCTACTTTAGTTAAGGCTACAATTTTACATCCACTGGTGAGGTAATCTTCTAGATAATACAGGTGTCTAGTATATTATTTACCTGGGAACATGGAGGGGCACTGCAAATAGTGCTGGAGGGCTTATTTTAGTGTCTTTTGTCCCCCTCCCCACCCCCGCCTTTCCAGTTCTCTGCTCTACTTGCTTTTCTCATGAAAGAAAAAGCCCTCAACTCCAGGGCCTATATGCCCTCCTGCATATGGGAAGGTGTAAGTATCAGAAGCATGCTATGCCTCTCGAGCAGGGGTACTTTATTCTAGGCTTTCCTATAATTCTGGTAATGACTAAGACTTCCACCGATTCCTACAAATCTATGTCTAGTTTCTTAAAATTCAAACCCTGTCAAACTAATTTGACCAAAAGATTATATATAAAACACACAATTTTCCTTTTAACAGACTGGAAAAGGACTAAATAGATCCCACATTAAAGGGGGTGACATTTTTCTTCAGAGCCAAAAAATCCTTGTTCTCTGTTAGAGGGATGAGGAGGCCTGGGCATGGAAGGAGATGGCAATGGTATTTAGAGGTGATATTCCCTGTGTGTGAGTAGGGCTTGTAACCTGGTGGAGACAAACTGAACAACAAGAATTATGACAAGTGGTCCTGTGAAAGGAAAAGTGTTTTAGTGTTCAATGATTCCAAGGATAAGGATGGGAGAAAAGCAAGTATTAGTTTGGAGAGTTGTAGATCAACATCCAAGAAAACTAGACAAACTTAGGATTCAGTTCAATTCATAGGTGTAAGATAAAACTTCTAAACAATTAATTGGAATCAACTCACTATTGTGTACTATAGAGTCTGTTAAAACATGATTTTTCTCCCTAAAATTACCCTTATTTTTATTAAAGACCAACTTATTTATTGTATTAAGTCTAGTTTTAATTTGGCCTGAAGGTTTGCATGAATACAAGAACAGTAATTGACTGTATAGGCTCTTTTAAAATCTGTTTTAGTAGATTCTCATGATAGAGCTTTAATGATCCCCTCAGGGCAAAGAAGTCAGCTTCCTAGCTGCCATCAGGCTTGCCTTTAATACCTGCAGATTCAGGATGCATTCCTCAAGTTGAGGTCCTCACAGATGTCTTGAGGTTCTTTTTTTGTGCCATCTCTCAGGAAAGTAACCTTCTTTTCTTACCTGGAAAGACTGCCATGAACTATGTGACCAAGCGAGGTATCAGGCTGTTCTCCAAAGTGCTCACATTGGCTTTAAGTCTTCTGGTGACACCCAGAGTTCAGGCATGTCTCTCTCAGATATGACACCCCAGCAAAAGTCTTGGTTAATAAAACTATTATTGGAAACTGGTCTTATTGAACTCATGCAAAGAAATGCATTGTTATGACTTATTTATTGTGGATTGCCAAAATCCAGAGGGATTAAGTAGGGAGAAAAATATATATTTTACTAAATTGCCTTATTTCCCTGTACTTGAAAAACAAAGTTCAAAAATTAGGAATACTTTTACCAAAAGTCATAAAACTGAATTTTGTCTTCTCACACAAATGAATTTATATGAGAGACTTTGACTGTATTGTGAAAAACCAATCAACTAAGGCAATCAAAGTATGTATCTCCATTGAAAAATCAAAGCAAGTAAAACTATACATCTGGCTCATGAAGTATACATGGGCCCCCAGCCAATCCGAAGAGCAGGCTGGGTCGGGGTCCAAGGCATTATACAACCTCCTAAAATTGCTCTGTTGAATATTCTGGTACGTATCAATTCTTAAGATTCCCTCTTATTTTGTTGTAGTCTTTTCAGAAATCATGCGACACCTGGCAACTTGACCTTGACAAGCCTTGAGACTACCAGCCTCTTTGCCTAGGGAGTAAAACGGCTTTTTTCCCTTTTGCCTTCCCCCCTCCCTTTCTGTAGGGAGGTTTTTATTTTTAACCATTTGCTCTCTGTACTTGGCTGAGGGAAATAATGGTTTGTTAGTTACAAATTGGCTGCAAATTGCCCACATAGTTTGGCTTTATTTTAATTTCCTTTAACATTTTTCCTTATAAAACTTTTATAATTTTTATAAACCTTTTTACAATTTTTAGAAATAATTAGTTTTCAAAATGCATCTCTATGTACCATGTTTTTATTACCAAAATTACATAATTTCCAATTAATAATTTCTAGAAGTCTCATCAAACCTCAATAACCAAGAAAGCAAATAACCAGCATTTCTTAGATTGACCTTTATGAACATATTTTAAAAATACTTAGTTTCAAAGCACATTCTCAACAAAGCAAAAGACATTATAACAGCTCTAAATCTACTTTACAGACTTTTAGCAATAAAGATAAAAGCAGGCGATCTAGCAATCAAAACTGTAATGAGTTAATTTGATTTGCACATGTGGCTAAGTTTTTCCTAGAAACTTGTGCCTTTAAAGATGGCCAGACTAGAATTTTGGAACAGGTACTTGTATTTCAAAGGTCCTAAGAACCACAGGGAGCACTGTAGAAAGTGCTGAAGGGCCTTAAGCATTGTTGTAAATTCAAACCCTGCAGTCCTCCTCCATTCTGTCTGATGATCTAATGCCCTAATGTGTGGAAAATGCCCTGACCTACCTCTCCATCCTACTTTAAATGCTCGCCAGCACATGGTGTTGTGTGAACACCAGGTCAAGCTGTGCCCCTCAGGCAAGGGCATTCCCTCCTTGGATCCAGTAACATTCTATTGAAGACCCAAATCCCTTCTTATCCCCACAAGGCCATTGCAAGGAGCTGGAAGAAATCAGGTCTGTGGGGGTCAGGTCCAAGGAGGCATTGGGGAGATGAAGGAATCCTCCATTCACACATGGCTGGGTCTATCTGTAGTAGCGGACATCAAGAATGACAGATCAACCAGCCTGGGCCAGGATCTGAAGAATTTAGCATTCCCTCACCCCCAACCTTGGGCAGGAGGAGGAAAAAGGCATGAAAGTTTGAGCAGATCTTTGGCAATAGAAATCCTAACAAGGGAACAGGCCAGGGTTGGGCTGTATGTAGTGGGTCCAAGTATGCTATTTATGAAGGGAACTCCCAGAGGCAGTGAAACCTCTGGTCATTTCCTCCTTTTACGTGTCTCAGTTTCTTTCCCCAGCTGTCTAAAACAGCCATGAAGACTCGGAGCACTGAGTGACCAGCTCTTATGTGCACTCCCTGGACAGGTCAGAATTTAATCACCATTGTATTCTCTAGTCCCTATGAGGCCCCTGCACGTCTTAGGGTTTAACCCCAGACATCTCTGCGAGGTCATTACTCATAAGAACATTCGAGATTCTCAAACCAGGGGGAGGAATTTGCCTCTTTGATCTTTGGAGCCTGCATAAGGATCCAAGCACTCATTTAGTCATTGGTCAGACTTGGTCTTGCAACTGGCGGGAAGCCTACTGCTTTCTAACCCGGTCCAACAGCCAGTTCATCCTTCCATGGGAGCCTTTTTATGTGGAAGCCACCCTAATGGTTTTTAACTGGCTAACCCAAGCCTGCTTTTAAATGACCCAAAAGCCTTAGACTGCATTTGGAAATTGAAAAAGAAAAGTGCCCCCTGGAGACAGCAACCTGATTTTGTGGCTGACAGACACCCAACAATGCTTCCAAAATAACAAAGGAAACATCAAAAGAAGTGATAGGGTCAATAGGCTCACCATTTGATGGGGAGAGATTGATTCTCAGACTGAGCCATCAAAGGTAATAACTGAACCATGAGCCCAGGTTTTTCCCCAGGGTCATGTCTCATGACACCAAAGAATGAGTTCCTTGGCCCAGAAGATTTAAGCAAAAGTGTGGAAAATTTATTACAAGCAGATTCAGACTCCCCACATGGGGAGTGGGGCCCAATAATGGGCTGCCTGTGAAGCCTTGTACTCTAGGGGTATATATTTGCTACAAGCCTGCTCTATATCTATCCATGTTGTCACCTAATTGATTTCCCCAAGTGTTCTTACCCAGCAACAGACCTGAACTTTCCCTGCTTCTATGTATTCTTTCTCTGTTCCTATGCTGAAATTTCTCTGTTTCTATGCTGAACTTTCTCTGTTTCTATGTGTTTATACACCTTGTTGCTGCAGGCCCTCCCTTGTTTTCTCATGCCTCCCACTTTGAGTCCAGAAACATTTTATTATTTCTGCGTGGTTGGTTCCTGTGATTAGGCTTGCTCAAACTGCCATGTCTGCCCCTGCCTATGTTCCACCTGCCTTTGTTTTACACTGGACCCCTGCCCTGTCTTCCTGCATTTCAAGTTAATCTTATCACCATTATTTAATAAACCAATTTCTTAACTAAGGGCATTTAGGTAGTGTCTAATTCTTTATTATTAAAAACTAGAAGCCCAGTGCACAAATTCATGTAAGGGTGGGGGCCGATTGGGGCCAGGCCAGCTGGGGGGAGGAGCCATGGGAGGTTGGCCAGCCAGCCCCGCCCCTGATTGGGCAGGTTGGCTGACTGCAGTGGGCGTCATAGCAACCGGTTGTTCTGGTCGTTCTGGGGTTCCAGTCGCCGGTTTTTTATATATATAGATGCTTCAGTACAATCCTATGTATATGTATATGTATGCATGTAAACATGATACATATATAATATTGCACATATGTGAATATGTTCTAGAAATGGACATTTTCAGCCCATTTGAAAATTTTCTCTCATTTAGCACTTCAATGTTAATAATGTTCCTCATTTAGATTCATATACAATGATGCATTAATTCTTTGAAAAATTCTTCCAAGGTTCTAGTTTTTTAAAGATAGTACAAAGTTACAATAAAGACTAAAAGAAGTCTGTTTCGGTGTCTGTTTAACACCCTTTGTATTTCTGTGGTGTCATTTGTGACTTCACCTCTTTCATTTCTGATTTTGTTTATTTGGGTCCTCTCTCTTTGTTTCTTGGTGAGCCTGATTAGAGATTCATCAATCTTGTTTATCCTTTTAAAGAGCCAGCTCTTGATTCTATTGATCTTTTGTATTGTTTTTTTGTGGGGATTTTGGGGGTGGGTTTTTTTTTGGTGTTTTGTTTTGTTTGTTTGTTTGTTTTGTTTTGTTTTGTTTTGTCTCTATGTCATTTATTTCTGTTCTTATCATTATTATACCCTTCATTCTACTTACCCTGGGCTTTTCTTGTTGCTCTCTTTCTAGTTCTTTAAGTTGTAGGGTTAGATAACTTATTGCCAGTTTTTCTTGTTTTTTTGAGGTAGGCCTGTAGTGCTAGTGTGAACTTCCCTCTCAGGGGTGCTTTCATTGTGTCCCACACATTTTGAATTGTTGTGTTTTCATTTTTATTTGTTTCCAGAATGTTTTTTATTTCTTCTTTGATCTATTTGATAACCTGTTCATTGTTTAATAGCATGCTATTTAGCCTCCATGTATTTGATTGTTTTTATTGTAGTGGATTTCTAATTTTATGCCATTGTGATCTGAAAAGATGATTTCTACCTTCTTGAATTTGTAGAGACTTAGTCTGTGTCCTACCATGTGGTCTGTCTTTGAAAATGCCCCATGTGAACTTGAGAAGAATGTGTATTCTGTAGCTTTGGGGTGAAATGTTCTGAAGATGTCAATTAATTCTATTGGCCCTGACTGGTTTGGCTCAGTGTTTAGAGCATTGGCCTGCAGACTGAAGGGTCCCGGGTTCGATTCCACTCAAGGGCATGTACCTTGGTTGTGGGCACATCTCCAGTAGGGAGTGTGCAGGAGGCAGCTGATTGATTTTTCTCTCTCATCGATGTTTCTAGCTCTCTATCCCTCTCCCTTCCTCTCTCTAAAAAACCAATAAAATATATATTTTTTAAATTAATTCTATCAGATCTAGTGGGTTGTTTAGGATTGCTGTTTCTTTGCTGATTTTTTGTCTAGAGGATTTATCCAGTGGTGTCAATGAGGTATTAAAGTCCACTGCTATGATTGTATTGCTGTTGATCTCTTCCTTGATACCTTCCAGAAGTTTTTTTATGTATTTGTGTGCTCCTGTATTTGGTGCATATATGTTTACCAGAGTTATATCTTCTTATTTAATTGCTCCCTTTAGTATTATGAAGTGGCCTTCCTTATCTCTTTTTTTTTTTCATTGACAGCAGGTTGGATATTTATCATTGTTGTGCCCCCCCCCCCTTTTGTACTATAATCGAAGCCGAGTGATCTACTAACAACTGACACCGATGCTCCACATCCGAGTGTGCAAGGGAAACACGCCTGTTTCCTGATCCTAACAGAAGACACACCAGGCCATCTCCCTGGTCTGTTCGCCAGAAAGAAAGAGCGAGAAGGTGCTTGGTGGCAGGGTGGGCAGGGCTGCCCTCAGTCGGAGTCCATCCTGAACAGCTGGATGTCCTGCGGGCTCCAGTACAGGCCGGCGGCAGAGCTGTACACCAAGGACCAGACATAGGGGATGAAGAACTCCTCGGGCTGCTCCTCTTCCACATACTTGAATTTCAATTCCTGAAACTTCTTCAGCCTGTCTTTGGGCAGAGCAACAATTCCTTGCTTCATGATTTCCAGGACCCATTCCACCGAGAGCTCAGCTCCAGCCTGTAGCAACCTGGAGCTGAAGAAGGTGATCACCAGATCAATATTTTGCATTATGTCCTGAAATGAAGGATGAGTTCGAAATTGCTCAAAGAGATCTCATTTGTAAAGCAGTGCATACACCAGGTTTGGGTTGTGGTGAAGAGAAGTTGCCAGGCAGGAATTGATGACCTCTAACATCATTCGAATCACTTCCTTGATGACATTTAGGTCTTGTGCATAATCTGGTAGAAGAACATCATTGGAACTTAGCAAACCTCTCAAGGACTGTGTAGCTTGTTCCAGAACTTTGTTGTGTTTTTTAGACAGCAAGGAAAACCAACTGATGATCCTCTGGGCAGCATACTGATGGAGAGAACGGAACTGGGCTGACATATTTGCTAAAGCTGCCAAACAATTTGTGTGAAGGTACTTGTCTCTTGTCCTTGTCATGTTGTACTGAATGATTCTTATTACGACCAGTATTAGGAGACTCCCCAGTGAAATTTCTGTTAAAACCCGTACTGAATACCAAGTAATATTTTTTAATATCACTTCGTGAATGGACCTATTGAAGCCATCATCTTCTGTAAGGATCAACAATATTATAAGCGCCATATACACGTGGTGTGAGTTTCTTTCTTCAACATGATACAGAATCTCAAGAATTGGTAAAACAAGATTTTCCATATCTATGCGAGCCAACATGTACGTTCTAATATTACTATTCTGATGGAGCAATGTATACAATAGGAGAGTTGCCTGATCAGATGTCTGCTGCTCACAGAGTCGTGTACAAACTGTTAAAATTAATCTGGAAAGCATGTGGAATTGACAAGGGGAAAGGACTGTTATCTTGTGTGTTCTTGAAGGATATGATGGCCTGTCTGTAGGGGTTTGGGGCATCTGCAGCATCTGTCAGGTTGGCCAGCACCAGCAGGAGCAGGAGACGCTGGTTGGCCAGAGGGGAAGAAAGTGCCGGCATGTTGGCCGCTTTGCTTCCCACGCCACCCAGGGTGAAGACAGTCCAGAGTCCAGTTGCTACGCCTGATGCAAGTCCATACAGCAGTCCTCCCCCATCCGACTGCTGAGGGAAAACGTGGGCGCCTGGGGGAGGTGGCTTTTCTTGTCTGATGAAGTTATACAATAAAGTTTTCACAAGTTTGCTGGTGTATGGAAGACATCGACCTTGCATCAATGACTAATGCTCTGTCGCAAAACTTCCTTGTGATATAGTTGACAGGAAAGGAAAACAACCATTGTTGATATAGCTTCCACTGATATTTCATATGTAAGGTCTATGAGTGGAATATCAGTGATTAACTGCATCAAACAGCAGACTAATTCTTCCAAGTCTATGAGTATATCAGTGATTAACTGCATCAAACAGCAGACTAATTCTTCCAAAAGATCTTCTGAGTCAGAACTGTAACTGCCAGATTTTTCTTCATAAGTAAAATGAAGTTGTAATTCCTCTTCTGACATCTCACAGATGAACACTTTCAGCAAATAACAAATAATAAACAAAGCATTGTCTGTCTGCCAAATGAAGATGTGATTCTGACATTCTGCTGAAAGTTTTAGTTCTTTGGTTCTAGAAAGGAAGACCTTAATCAATGCACCAAGGTTTCCTGTTCGAGGATTGTTTTCAACTAAAGACCTGCAGACTGAAATAGTTGCCTCCTCCAAGAGCTTCAAATCAGTACTGCTGGTTGGTGCAGGGAAAGAAAATGAGAGAAGCTGATTCCAGAACGGGTCATTCTCAGAGACAGATTCTGTGCCTGATAACTTTTTTAAGTACTCATTTTTAGGAAGATCACCAATTCTGCTGCTGTTTGATCCCATCTTCTAATCTGGTAGACAACTTGTCCTTAAATCTTCATTTCCACAAGACAACCTGTCTCAGCCGACAGGGAGATCTGCTTCCAGCTCAGGGACAAGAGAGTGGCAGAGGCTCAGGCCTCCATGTTTCCGCGTCTCTGTGACTCTGGCTTCGGCTCGGCTCCCGCCAGGGCCACGTCGGTCCCTTATCTCTTTTTATGGCCTTCACTTTGAGGTCTATTTTGTCAGATATAAGTATCGCAACCCCATTTTTTTTTTTTTTATTTTTTTTTTGCCTGAAAATATTTTTCCATCCCTTCACTTTCGGTCTGTGTGAGTCTTTTTTTCTGAGGTGGTCTCTTGTAGACATCATATATATGGGTCATGTTTTCTTATCCATTCAGCTACCCTGTCTTTTTATTGGAGCACTTAATCCATTTAGGTTTAAGGTTATTATTGATAGGTATTGTTTTTTGCCATTTTTCTTCTTTATGACTGTGCTCCTTCTTCCCATTCTATTTCATCTTTTTACAGCAGTTCCTTTAGCATGTCTTGCATTACTGGCTTGGTGGAAATAAACTCCCTTAGCCTTTTTTTTACTGTGAATTTTCTGGTTTCACCTTCAATTTTGAATGATAACCTTGCTGGATAGAGTATTCTTGGATTCAATCCCTTGCTTTACATCACTTTGTATACTTCATTCCATTCCCTTTTGGCCTGATGTGTTTCTGTTGAAAAATAGGTTGATAGTCTAATGCAGGGGTCCTCAAACTTTTTAAACAGGGGGCCAGTTCACTGTCCCTCAGACCGTTGGAGGGCCGGACTATAGTTTAAAAAAAAACTATGAACAAATTCCTATGCACACTCCACATATCTTATTTTGAAGTAAAAAAACAAAACAGGAACAAATACAATATTTGTATTTGCATGTGGCCATAGTTTGAGGACCCCTGGTCTAATGGGAGATCCCTTCTAGGTAACATTCTGTCTCTCTCTGGCAGCCTTTTTTTAAAAAAATTAAATCTTTATTGTTCAGATTATTACAGTTGTTCCTCTTTTTTCCCCCCATAGCTCCCCTCCACCCGGTTCCCACCCCACCCCACACTGTCCTCATCCATAGGTG
>NW_005369142.1:528735-535497 GCF_000412655.1 Myotis brandtii
TGGACAGTCCAGTTTCTCCCTGTATGAGTCTGGGTTCCCAGAGACTTGCCTGGAACTGGAGTTCAGAGCAGTCGGGAGCTTGAGACTCCCTCCTGATTGAAAAAGACAACCGTGTCCTCAGTTGCCAGCCCTTTCCACATGCGCCTCCATACCTCTGCACTTTACTTCCGCACCTCCTCTAAGTCTCAGTGTGCTTTTCTCTTTCCTTCTAGTTGTAGAATTTCCACTCAGCCAGCCTTCCTGTTGTTCTGGATGATGTCCGTTTTGTTTTTTAGTTGTATTTTTGAAGTTGTTGTGCGAGGCAGCAATTTCCAGTGTTTACCTATGCCGCCATCTTGGTTTCTCCTCTCTGGCAGCCTTTATGATTCTTACTTTGATGTTTTCCAATTGAGTTACAATGTGTCTTGGTGTTGGTCTCTTTGGGTTAATCTTGCTTGGGACTCTGTGTGCTTCTTGAACTTGTGTGAGTTTTTTCTTCCCAGTGTCAGGGAAATTTTCTCTCATTATTTCTTCAAACAGGTTTTCTATTCCTTGCTCAGCTTCCTCTTCTTCTGGCACCCCTATTTTGCAGATGTTGTTTCATTTCATATTGTCCCATAGCTCCCTTAGACTCTCCTCTTGCTTTTTACTTTTTTTCCCCAGTTGCTGCTCTGCTTGGATGTATTTTCTACTTTGTCTTCTAACTCACTTATTCGGTCCTCAGCCTCTTCTAGTCTACTGTTGAAACCTTCCATTGTGTTCTTCATTGCAGCTATGTCATTCTTCATTTCCTTTTGATTCTTGCACATGTTGATGAATTTCTCATCCAGCCTTTTGAGCATCTGTATAACCATTACTCTGAATTGTTTCTCTGACAAATTGCTTGCCTCCATTTCATTTATTTTATTTTCTGGCTATTTCTCTTTTTCTTTTCTTTGGAAATTGTTTCTTTGTTTCCCCATTTTTTCTCTCTCTCTGTATTTATTTCTATGTACCGTGAGTTGCATAGGAAGGATCCTGGCCCTGGACAACCTGTTTGAGATCCAAGAAGTTGAAGCCCCTAGCAGTCCAATGGTTCAGGACTCCTTACCCCAGAGGTTGGGTCTTCCTTGAGTCTCATACCTTTGTCTCTGCTCTGAGTTGTATTCCTTTCCCCCTCAGATCTGGTTCCTCAATTGTCCGCTGCAGGTCCTCAGGGTTGGTGGGGGCATGTGCACACTTCTTCTGATATGTGACTCCAGCATGGGTCCGGCTGCACAGGTGCTGGGTGTGCAGAGGTCCCTGAAGGGCTGATTCCAGGTGCACAGGGACCTGGTATGATAGGCCCGGTCGCATGGGTTCCAGGTGTGGTCCTGGTGAGCTGGGTTCTGGCATGTGGGTTGTTGGTGCACAGGGTGCTGGCTTGGCAAGTGGGCATGCCTCATCCCAGCACGTGGCATCCCTGATTCTCCAAGTGCATGGAGTCCTGAAGTGCAGGGACCAGTTTCAAGGGCAGGGAGGTACAACATGGGAGGTCTCTCTAGCCTGCGGTCACTACTGGGAGCTGGCAGTGAGGGAGGGCGCCACTCACTGCAGGGGTGGCAGGCAAACGGCTCTCTGCGCCAGTGCAGTGTGGTGTCTGAGGACAGTGTGGTTGTTGGTGTGGCTGTGCTCCTGGCCTCCATTGCTCCCCTTCAAGATGGCATGGTCTCCATGCCCAAGCTGCACTGGTATGGGAGTGCCCACCACAGTAGCAGAGGCTCCCCTTCCAGGAGAGCCCTATCCACCAGTCTCCAAGACTCCTGAAAGATCTAATTGTCCCTCACTCACCCACACACACACACCACACACCTCCACACACTCCCCTCTCACTCTTTTACTCACTCTCACTCTCTCCCTCACTGCCATCCTGCTGGCCATCAGATTGTGATGCTCTGTTTGTTTGCTTTTTGTTTATTGTTTTTAATAAACAAAATGCAAGTTTATTGAAAAGAGGCCACATGCTAACTTGACTAACTCCGGGAAGGCCTATGTGGCAGTTTTGCAAACTCAGAGACCTAAAGTAACCACAAAGGTTGGTCTAAAATTAAAACATTTTAATTAAAAAGCAGTTTATGGTGGGTAGTCATACCCTACACCTGACAAAGTTCAAGTTTTACCTTAACTGAGCCTATTGTCTTTTTGCATCTACAATAACATATCGTTGGATTATCAAAGCAATTTTCCTTTTTTCCAAACCCCTCAAAGCACAGGCACCACTCTACAGAGACCACAAATTTCCTCATTATTATTGAGTTAATTCTTGACTGTTAATTATTTTGCACCCATCTAAGTAAATGAAGTATGTGTCTATCATTTTACTTTTTATCCAATCCCTGAGGTTGCCCCTGCTTTGCTCTCTCCTGCCTCTGTAATCCATCACCAATGGAATGAATGTAACCCACTTACATTTCCCCTTTTGATTGTAATGTATAAAACATGGGAGGGGGGGACAAAAACGCCATTCGCTAGAGATTCTGCTTCCTGGCAATTGTCGACAGTTTGGCTCAAATAAACTCACAAAAATTCTTTACAGGTTTGAATGTGTTTGTTGTTTTTTTTTACATTAACAGTTTCAAAATGAGAGAACAGATGCAGAACAATGGCAGAAAATGTTCTTTCGTGAAGAAAGAAAAACTCAGCACATTGCAATGAGGTACTACTCTGCTGCCACTTTTTAATACTACCCTAAAAAGCCTAATTTCAGTGGTTTCCTTCAATGTCTTTGCCCACATGTCTGAGCAGAAATGTACAGGGCACTGCAAAATAAGAAAACCAGCAGCTTTTCTGTCAGAAGAGGCTCATTTGGTTTGGAGCAGAGTGTGGAAAAACCTTACATTCAGTGGTGTTGTCAATAAAATTACTGGTTTACTTCAACCAAGCATTAAGGAAGAGGTCTTAAATCCTTCAACAAAATTTAATCATGGCCAAGATTTTTTTCAATTGAAGTAATTGATTCTGGGTAATGTTACATAAACTTCAGTTAAATCCCTTAATGACAGCATTATTTATTTAAAACAGATTTTCATTGTTTATTTTGCATGCTATTTAAATATTTCCAAAAGGAGATTGTGTTCATGCCAAATAGCCACTATGATGACAATAGTCCATCCAATGCTATGGCCAAAAAACATTTTTTGTTTTAATTAGAAAGATCTTGTGTCTCAAAAGGCCACTTCTAATAAAATATCTCCATTTCTTGGGAAAAGGTAATAAGAAGTCCAGAAAATTAATTTAAAAAAAACATATGAGACAAAAACCCATACCATTTGATGATTATTTTTGAATTGCCAGGACCAGAGATGGACTTACTGAGAGGTGAATAAAGCCTCACATGTAGGACCTCTATGAACGCTGGGAGTGGCCAGGGGTTAGCTCTTTCTCTCACCTCAGGTTGTTGCAAATCCAAAAATTTGGGAACAGAACTTGTTATGTGAGAGAATAAGGAAAAATAGGAATACCAACCCTAAGTTGTACTCCTCTCTCCTGCCCCTCTGCCATTGCTCCCCAAATTCAATGCTATTGTCTCATTAGCAGTACAGTGCTCAGTTCCTATCCCATCTCCTTATCATGATGCAAATTCCCATGATAATATTGAAGAAGGGAAAGATATTTAAAATGATATAGATTTTTATGCTAGAGCTTGTCTCACTTCTTCTGAGTAAATGCTCAGAACCAATTCAGTCTAGTTTTCCTCTGTATTTTGGTTAAATCTTACTTCAATTTTTTGTTTAGCCAGAGTTTTATCAGGACTAGCATGTGGAATCCTATTTATACTTAAAAGATTGCATGAAAAAAAATAGCTTTAAAAAAGACATTTCAACTTAACTATCAAGGGGGAAATCTTTGACTAAACTCAATAAAGAAATAACCATAGAGATGATAGGAAAAAGCCCAAGAGATGGCACCATGATTCTCAATAAACCAGGTAGAGATAATGGCTAGGAAAGCGGGTGAGTCAAAGACTGGGCCAGAAAACAAACTCCTGGTCTCCCATTTCTGCCCCAGAGGATTTACAGGATTCTGGCTTCAGAGTTCTACAAGCCAAGGCATCTTTTAACCCCAGCTCAGCCACAATTTCTGCACAGCCTTAGGCCAGTTACCCAATTTGAAACTTAAATTCCTTAGTAAATTAGGAGAAATAACAACTACCTCAAAGAATTGCAGTAAGTATTAAATAAATTAAGGTAAGTGGAGCATCTAATATAGTATTTACACAATAACAACTTCTCAAAATATTCCCATTCTTGGCTCTTTGCCATTAACTCTTCTCCCAATTTCATGTGCAAGTGCTTTAGTTACCAGGTTGTGAACCTCTCACAGAGTAACAATAATCTGCCACATAAAGACAGAAGACAATAAAACATTTTATGTTTTAAAGCTAACAGATTATTTAATTGTGCACACATTTACATGTAGATTTTTTTCTTAATATATTTATAGCTTTGCCTTGGTCACAAAAAATAGCACATATCTGAAATATATAAAATTAAATCACAACTTTTCTAAATAAAGTCACATCTTCAGTTTTGTTTGTTTTGTTTTTTTATCTGACTTTCAACTTTAAAATTCCCAGGAATTACAAAAGAGGAGGTAGAGCTGCTCAACTATCAAGAATTCGTATTGATTGCCCAACTGGCATGGCTCTGTGGTTGAGCAGTGACCTATAAACCAGAAGGTCACAGTTTGATTCCTGGTCAGGGCACATGCCCAGGTTGTGGGCTCAATCCCCAGTGGGAGGCATGCAGGAGGCAGTCGATCAATGATTCCCTCTCATTATTGATGTTTCTCTCTCTCTCTCCTTCTCCTTTCCTCTCTGAAATCAATAAAAATATATTCAAAAACAAATTCATATTGAGTGATTCCAAGGAACAGTAGAAATCCTGTACAGAATTCAAGTTTTGACTGCCAGATTTTTAACTCCTGGGCACAGTTCTCATGTATAACTTAGCTTAGGCACAGCAGAATCATAGGATTTAAAACACTTTGTCCCTTACTATGTAAAATACTAATGGAAAATCCAGACAAGTCATAAGTTGTTATAAAGAAACGAGAAAACAAAAATATATTTGCAAAATGGCAGGGAGACATTTTTAAACCAAGAGTGGAAAAGAAGGAATGATGGCTATTTTATTAATATCGGTGAATGGAACCTTCCTAGGTCCTTCACACTCATTCCCTTCTTCCAATATCTTCTGTACCAACATTCCCTAAGAACTAATGAGAACAGGCTGACAGCTGTCAGAAGGGAGCAGTGTTGAGGGACTGGGTGAAAAAGGTGAAGGGATTTAAAAAATAAAAAGACACAGACAACAGCATGGTGATCGCCAGAGGGAAAGGGAGGTTGATGTGTGAAATGATTTCTTTTTTTGTTTTTATGATTTCTTATAATTTTACAAAGTTTAATGAATACTTAAAAATATCTGCCCTGGCTGGTGTGTTCCATGGTTAGAGCATTGGTACACACACTGAAGGGTCGAGGGTTCGATTCCCTGACAAGGTCAAGGGCTCCTACCTGGGTTGAGGTTTGCTGTGCAGGAGGCAGCCAGTCAATGTGTCCCCCGCTCTCTTCTCCTTCCCTTCCTCTCCCTCTCTTTTCCACTCTCTCTGAAAAGCTATGGGGGAAAAATATCCTCAGGTGGGGATCAAAAAATAAAACAAAAATATCTAATGACAAAACAAAAACCTCCTACTGCTATAGAATCTATACCTTAGAGCAGGGGTGGGGAACATCTGGCCCACAGGCCATATGAGGCCCGTTAAATAATTTGGTCTGACCCTGCCAGGGCATTAGGGATGAATTAATTAAATGTTTGACCAAATATAGCAGGCTAATTTTTAAGATAATAATTTTGTATGGCCCGCAAATAATGTTATAAATATCCAAATGACCCTTGGCAGAAAAACTCTACCTTACAGGGGGGAAATAAATAAGAGAAACAAGTAAATTCAATTATTTAGAAGATGATAATTACTAGCATTATGATGAGTAATAATACAGTGGAAGGAATAAGAAGGATTGTATGCAGTTACAAATATAAACAGAGTACTTGAAGAATCCCTCACTTAGAAAATGCCATTTGAGCAAAAACATGGAGTTGAAGGAGCATTTCAACTAGTGCAAAAGCTCAAAAGCAAAGACACACCAAGAGTATTTAAGATTTGGCATGAGAGCCAGCAAAGCTGGTAGATGGAGCAATGGGAGATGAGGTCAGAGAACTGGAGGTGGAACAGAGGAGATTTCTTGTAAATGAGTTGAAGAACTATTACATAGTTTTTGGCAGAGGAGTGGCAATATCTGACTCAGATTTAATGGAATCACTCTGAGTTTTCTGTGGAAAAGAGATTGAATGACAATGAGAAAGATTGAAACAGAAAGCCCAGTTAGTCTCTACCACAATAATCTAGGTACTCAAGTGATCATGGTTAGGATCAGGCTAAGAGAATAAGAAGTTATTGGATTGTGGAAATACTGAGTGGCCATATTATTATGACCACCTGATGTTTGAAGTTGCTAGAGGTTCAGACCACTATAAATATGGAAGCAGGTTGTTTACCACAACAGTAGAAGTGATTTTTTTCTGAAGATATGGGTAAACAATGCGATTTAACAGCCTTTGAATATGAGATATATTTGAACATGAGTGGCCAGATTATTATGACCACCCCATCAGTTATTATGACCACCCCATCAGTATTTCGTTGGGCCACCTTTTGCCTTCAATACTGCAGCTATTCTTCTTGGCATTGACTCCACTAGATGTT
>NW_005369142.1:536406-540030 GCF_000412655.1 Myotis brandtii
AACTGATTCTTTTTCTATAGCTATGTGGCTTTAATCTACCACCAAGGGGTCTCTGATGGTCTCCTTTGCCCTTCAGCCCATCCTAAATAATTCTTCCTTTCCTCACGGGTTTGAGACAGAACAGATACTTCCACTGCTGATTCCATCTGTGATTTAAGATTTCCTCCATTCTTTATTTAGATAACTATTCAGCAATACTGTGAAAGCTAAAGCCTGGTAAGGGACAAGCAGAAAAATCTTAAAGAGACTGAATTATCCTGGAAATAATTTAGAATGTTAAAATCACATGCAAAAAATCTCTTGAAGTACATAGGGAAACCAGCTGTGGCTGAAACATTGCCACTATTAAGTCTACTATTTGGTGTGAGGTATTTGCATAATTGCTACTTTAAATGATCAAATTGTTCCCTGCATTTATTATTGAACTAATGCATTTCAGCTGCTGTATCTTGTGCTTTACAAATCACTGGGATCTTGAGACATCCATGGTCATATGAAGAGCCAAAAAAAGATGTCAATTTCATTCCTCAAATTAAAAACTGATATTGTTAGGAACAAACATAAATATGATGAGCAAAGAAGCAAGCCACTAAGCTAGCCTTGCCTGCAGATCTATAGTTTCACCTAGGGACAAGCTCTAACAAGGAGCAATAGAAGAACACTGTTCTAAAGTCTGAAAAGGCAAATCTTGAAGTCTGAACAATTTGTTGCAGATTCCCAGATGATTATTTCCAGACAACCTTACTATTAGATGACAATTCTAGCATTTGTGTGGGTAAAGACTTATTCTAATGCTCAGTAATTAAAGACACACACTGTGTATCCTGCCTGCTAGTGCACATTCTAAATATGAGGAGTAAAAAATATGTATATGTTAATGGAATTATTGAGCAGTCATTCCATCTCAAGAATAACAAAAGACCAGCTTCCCCATACCTATTAACTCTCCTTGATAAATGATAGGGAGCTACTTCCTTTAGATTTCAAGTCAATTCCTTTAATTCCTTTGCTCCTTTATTGAGGAAACACATCTGAGCAAGATCATCCACCCTTTCCATTGTGCAGTTAAACTACTTAAGTCAAAACTATTACAAGATAATGTAAGCAGTTTTTATAATTTCAAGTCTGAAAAGGCAAATCTTGAAGTCTGAACAATTTGTTGGGGATTCCCAGATGATTATTATTTCCAGACAACCTTACTATTTGTGGTTAATGAGTCTAATTTTATTTCATTCTAAATGAATGAGAATCATGACTGCCATTTTGAGCTCTGTCTCTGAGGCCAGAGCTCCATCTCAGCCCCAACTCTGACTGTTGAACTGGGAGAGTCTTTGACAGAGTTACTTAACCTCTCTATGCCCCAGTTTCATTGTTTGTAAACTGAGGTTAGCAATAGGACCTACCAATTGGCTATTGGGTGGATCAAATGATAAATAGCACTTGGTATTGTGACTGGAAAATAATAAATGCTTAATTAAAAGGCCCACCCATATTTATGGAGCCTGGAGAGTTATATAAATAAGTATCTTATATTGGCAAAGAGATCCAAAATAAAAACAAGTGGTAAAAATGCATTTTATTCAGAAACTATTGCAATTGGGGAAAACAGATTTCATTATGGAATTGAATTCAATTCTCAATGTAAGTAGGATAAGTAGGAATTTATAACCAAAGACCAGGGTGAAGAGATCAGTGGATGGAAAATTACTAAAACAAGAAAGATATCAAGGGTACGGGTTTTCTTGCTAAACCAACTCAACCTAATTCTTGCTGATGGCAGATCAGGATGGAAGATTCTCCATAAACTGACTTACCAAGATTTTTGCTAAAACTGGCAGGCCCAGCAAGGACTGGGGCCAAAGGTTAAGGCTTAGTCAAGAAAAAGGCTGTTTGGTCAGGGAGACTCTGTCAACACCACAGGTCTAAATGTTTAAAAGGTATAACATCAAGTCAATAAATTATTAAATAAAATATGTAATATTTATTATTTATCTATAATTTATAACTATGTATATAGTCTCATAATGATCTAGGAGTCCTCTCAGTTCTTCACTAGAATATGGCAGTTAGGGGAAAGCCTTCTTTTTTACAGCTGCACAGTGTTCCACTGTGTAAATGTACCACAGCTTTTTTAGCCACTCACCTATGAATGAACACTTGGGCTGTTTCCAGATCTTAGCTATTGTAAATAGTGCTGCTATGAACATAGGGGTGCATACTTTCTTTCTGATTGGTGTTTCTGTTTTCTTGGGATATATTCCTAGAAGTGGGATCACAGGGTCAAATATCAGTTCTATTTTTAATTTCTTGAGGAAACTACATACTGTTTTCCATAGTAGCTGCACCAGTCTGCATTCCCACCAGCAGTATACTGGGGTTCATTTTTCTCCACATCCTCACCAGTACTTGTTTGTTGATTTGTTGATAGTAACTATTCTGGCAAGTGTGAAGTGGTACCTCATGTTGTTTTAATTTGTATATCTCTGATGATTCGTGATGAGCATTTTTGTCATATTTTTTTCATGGCCATTTGTATGTCCTTTTTGGAGAAGTATCTATTTAGATCTCTTGCCCATTTTTTAATTGGATTCTTTGTCTTCCTTTTGTTGCGTTGTATGAGTACTTTATATTTCTGGAAATTAATCCCTTATCAAATGCATCATTGACAAATACGTTCTCCTATACAGTGGGTTCACTTTTCATTTTGATGCTGATTTCTTTTGCTGTGCAGAAGCTTTTAATTTTGATGTTGTCCCATTTGTTTATTTTTTCCTTTGTTTCTCTTGCCCTAGGCATTATATCAAGTTGTGTTTTAAAAGTCCAGTTAACTCACTATCCTGTATGGAGTCCTGTCAAAGTTTTGTTTTATTTTTAAAGAAAATCAGATTTGAAAAAGCAGATTTTGTGCTATATCACGATTCCTCAGAGCAATTTTATGATAAGAGTAAAAAGGAGAAAACTGTGTGGTATAATATTTTAACTTAATAAAAATGCTTTCTAGTTAAATAATACACTAAGTACTTCCATGAAAGTGACTTAATTTTGTAAAAAATAAACTGACCTAAATACATGCCAAAAGAGATTGCTCAACTAAATCCATGAATGTCGGATTAGAAAATATAATTAAACTCTACTCAAGAAGAGTAGAGGCTGGGAATAAAAAATGCTGTACATAGTTCAGGTCCAATAGAAACACAGTTAATTTCTAAAGCCTCTTCAAACACTTAAAAAATAGAAAATCAGCATTGTACTATTGAGAAAGTCAACCAACTAAAAGGTTTTTTTTCTGCATTTAGACGTTTATTGTCTTTCAAGATCACTCTTTCTAAACAGGTAGTTATTTTGAGCAGTGTCTTAAAAACTCTTGTCAGAATTCTCACCAAAAAAAAAAAAAATAGCTAAGATACATAAATTTTCCTATATGTATAAGTCAGTCAAAAGCTAAGAATGGTTATTTGCAAACTATTGAGATCCTGACTTATAGTCTTCTGGTGACATTTATATTAACACTAGTGGCCCAGTGCACGAATTCATGCACATTGAAAGGGAATTAATTAGAAGAAATATTTTAATATCGCTATTCGCCCTTTCTCTATAATAGAAGTGTCAGAGATTAAAGAAAAT
>NW_005369142.1:542646-543919 GCF_000412655.1 Myotis brandtii
GGAAACTGTCTTCGAATTAATTTAAACGGGAGGATAGTGTCAGGCAGGGACAAATCAATTCTTGGAATCAGAACAACCTTTCCTTCTGAAGATCCTGTTAATACTTCAGCTTCGATTATGTTAGGTCACAATCTTTTGATAATAAATCTAGTACCATTACAAAGACCCCATTTACTTTAAGATTTCTCAATAGCATGATGATTGCACCTACTTTCAATTTTAATTTATGACAGCATTCCCGAAGGTGTAATACTATTAAGAAATTCAATGGGAAAATTTTCCTTTTCAGCATCATCCGTTGAAATGATGGCATCATCACTCAAATAGGTGTGAAAATCTCCATCAAGTATATCCAAAATTTCTTCATTTTATTTATGAACATGCTCATTTTTAGGACAAAGAATAGCACGTTTAGATATAGTTTTAATATTATCTATAGATATACTATTTCCTTCAATAATACATCTGTTACAAATCATTTCATGGAGGATTTCAATAATATCAATTCCTAAATGAAAACTGCTATCAAGTTTGCCATCTCCAAGTTTTACTAACCATTTACTATAAGCAGAACTCTCTGATCTCATATTTGTTTTAAGAGACAACTTTCTGAAACATTCCCAAACATTGCAGTACTTTAAACTCATTTGTACTATGGCTGATCCCATAGCATGCAACACCAATACTGAGACATTGTCGAAAATCCCCTCCTAGAAGGAGAACTTTCCCACCAAATGCAACATTCAAATTCATAATTTCTCTTAGTAATATATCTATGACTTTTATAGCATGACTGGATGCCATGGCGCATTCATCAATAATGAGAAGTTGGGCCTTTTTAATGGTTTTAGCAACTTCACTCTTTATATCGAGTCTATTAATAGAAGTTTCATTTAATGGAATTGGTCATTTATATTGGGAATGAAAGGTTCTTCCACTGAGAAGTAAATTTGCAGCAATTCCTGTGGATGCTGTGGGTAAAACAGTACCACCACGACCTCTAATATAATATATTAAAACTTTATAAAGATGTTTTTCCACTAACTCCTGGACCATCCAAGAAAAAGCATTTGGAGTGTACAGTTTGATCTTTGAAGGCAGAAGTTATAGTCTGAAAGGCTGCCAACTGTTCATCGTTCAGAGAATTTATCAAAACCTCTGCCTGTTGTCGCTCGTATGATTCATCGCATGTAGTTTTATTCGTTAATAAAGGATAGTCTGGAAGTTTGAAATGTGAACATTTCATTCCATGCAATGTAAATACTTCTTTTTT
>NW_005369142.1:547990-551259 GCF_000412655.1 Myotis brandtii
AAAAAAAAAGAGAAAATAAAATGACACTTTAAAAATGGTAAAATGGTAGCGGTAATAATACTAGTTAAAAATAAAAATGTAGTAGTTGAAAGGGTAAAATCAGGTGATGGGAAAAAAAAAAGAAAAACAATGTTTTCTTAGTTAAAAGGTGAAAAAGTAATTAATTAAAAAAAAATAAAATAAAAATGTGCAGTAATGCAGGTGCTTCAGATCTTCTACTCTTCTTTTTGGCACGCCCGGAATTCAGGAGAATGTTGAATTTCCCTCTGATACACTGTTCCTCCGTGTTGTAAGCCACAGTCCTGATTTTAAGGCAGGCCGTATTGGTTCCCCTTACTGCTGTATTTGTATGTACAGAAGAGTCAGTTCGTGGCTCTGCCTCTGGGTGGCAGTGTGTCTGGATTGACCTCCAAGGCTTTAAGTCCTCTCTGACCAGGAGTTCTCTATTGTACCTGCACCAGCTCTGCCCAGAGCTGGTTCACCAGTCGCCACTCCCAGCTCTGTTTCCCAGGCTCCCCAAAAACAATCTTCCCCTACAAGCTCCGCTAGCGACCCCAACTGGGCAATCACATGCACTCAATGTAAATACTTCTTGAATTTAGTTAAGGGTATGCATTTTACAGTTCACACAGGCACCTTCTCTTTGGTGTAATTTCCAACAAAAATCTTCAATAAAATGAGACTTATTCTCATCCCATAATTTGCATCAGAAGGACATCCAAATACGGCAAAAAGTTGCCGTAGTTGTTTGGGCATATTAAGGATGATTGCATCTTCAATCATATCTTTCCAGATAGTGTTGTCGATTAATAATCCTCTATGTTTATCAGCTTCACTAAATGTATCATAAATTACACCTCCTGCAGTTCGCAGATCAGCAAAACTTATCACACCTTTTACATGCAGAAGCAAAAGTCTAAGGTAATATTGTTCTGGTTCTCTAAAGTGAACAGTCTACCTAATACTTTATTCCCGTCCTTTTGGCGTTTTCTCCACGAAGAATTATTAAACACATTAATGTTGTGGAATCTCCCAATAATAATAGATAAATAGAAGATTGCGCCAGAATCTCCTCTATTTAATAAAAACCAAGCCATCAAAGTCGAGTTATGCCTTTTAGCCCTATCTATAACTTCAGCAAAATCATCAGTATGTAAATAAAAATGCTGATCATTTGGCAAATGAATAGTTAATCTTGTGATTGCATGAAATTGGTCATGCATTCGCATTGCAAAAAGTCTCCAAACAGCCTCAGGAGCACTTACATACCTGGAGTCAATGATGTCCTGTACTTCGTCATTACTAATAATTTTTTTTCAGAAATTTGAATATTTGCACAATTGTGCGCTTTATAAACATATTTAAATAAATATTTGACACTCTTAATTGATGCACAGACTTCAACATTTACATGACAATTATATTTAAGGCACAGATACGGGTTATAAGGGATAATCCAAGTGTTATCAACAACTTTATTTCCAATAGACATCGTGCTACCAGATCTTCGTTTGTATTTGGGATATCCATCAATATTTCCAATGGTCGCATTTTGAAATTCTTTCGGATATCCCTTTGAACATGAACTATTTGGATTTTGTATTCCACATGGTCCATGTACCATATTTGATTTTACAATTTGAAAAAGTCGGGGACACTGGTCTTCATCTGGAATTTCTGCCTTAACTATATGGTCAATGTCATCTTCTATTCATAATTTGGATTCGCTATCTAATGTCAATAATATGTGAGCATGAGGCAGTACACATTTCTGAAATTCAATGACATGAATTTTAGCTGTAACTTTGCCAAATAAATCGAATTTACATATATCATTTAAAAGAGCATTCAGCTTAATATTTAAAACCCTGGCTACCAAGTCAGGTCTGTTTTCAACTTTTTTCCAGCATTGTAAATTGTTTGTAATATCTGCCTATTTTGGGTTGTACGTCATGGTTATGAAAAAATTGGGCTTGCCATACTTCATTACAATTGCCATAGCATCCTGATATCGCTGCTGCATATTTCTGGGACTACCCTCAAAAGACGACGGAAGTATTATCATTTTACCAATCAGCACATTGTCATTTTCAGATCTAGATGTGAGATAATCCATCAAACCACTATATTTTTTTTCAACTCTCAACTCAGATTGGTTTGCTTTAATGATATTTATCTGATTGGCTTCCATTTTTTAATATAAATTGATAATATACTGTTGAGTTAATTTTCCTGCATTTAAAATAGGGTTGAATGTGTCCTGGACAGAGAGATGAAATCCATAATACTGCATTTGTGTGACTTGTGTCCTTACATTTCATCTAGTATTATTGTCGATTACACTGTTGTCTCTGAGGCTTAATGCAATATCTGTTCCCCAGCCTTTTTCACCTGTGGAAAAAGAATAGGCTACATCATTGCATCTAATGTAGGAAACAGGGCACTGATTTGTTTCATTTTAGTGGCATTCAGATTATTAGGATCTGGTTTACAATGAATGAGCAAGTCCCTTTCAAAAGGAGGTTCTCCATCTTCATTTCTGAATATGATGGCAACTTCGGTTACATGGGGATAATTATATCTACCCAGATCACTGTTGTGATTGTATTTAATCGCCATTGTTACTTCTGTGGGAGCAATACCTTTTGCTGCTGCTTCAGATTGAGCTTCCTTTTCCACCTCATGTATGCTTTTGTTAATTCATTTATTTCATGCATGAGGTTGTTGATGTTGATCATGAGTCTTTCTGAGTAAACCTTGCTTTTCTGGCATTGCTAATATTTTACTCATCCCTTCGGCCATATCTAAAATATAGAGTTGAGCAAACTTCTGAGAAACACCATCTGAAGGATGTAAAGTTCCAGTACAGTAATAAACTTGTCCGTGTATTCTACAACAGTATGGCCCATATTCTGATGGTGATGCAATATGTGGACCCATTGAAGCAAAAGAACTATTTTTTTATTGTTTAAGGTATTAGAAATAGTCCAGTGTCTTGCATCTATTGGTTGTGATTTACATGCATGCAATTACATGCATGTGATTACAGTCCTCCAGTTGATCTCTTACCTCCCCTGCCTTCCCGCTGTGGTTTGACAGTCTGTTCAATGCTTCTTTGCCTCTATCTATTTTTGTTCAACAGTTTATCATGTTCTTTATATTCCATAAATGAGTGAGATCATGTGGTATTTATCTTCCACTGTCTGAATTATTTCACTTAGCATAATGCTCTCCAGTTCCATCCATGCTGTTGCAAATGGTAAGAATTC
>NW_005369142.1:551282-579522 GCF_000412655.1 Myotis brandtii
TAGTATTCCATTGTGTAGATGTACCACAGTTTTCTAATCCACTCATCTGCTGATGGGAATTTAGGCTGTTTCCAAATCTTAGCTATTGTAAATTGTGCTGCTATGAACATAGGGGTGCATATATCCTTTCTGGTTGGTGTTTCAAGTTTCATGGGATATATTCCTAGAAGTGGTATGACTGGGTCACATGGCAGTTCCATTTTTAATTTTTTGAGGAAACTCCATACTGTTTTCCACAGTGGCTACACCAGTCTCCATTCCCACCAGAAGTGAAGGAGGGTTCCTTTTTCTCTGCATCCTCTCCAGCACTTGCCATTTGTTGATTTGTTGATGATAGCCATTCTGACAGGTGTGAGATGGTACCGCATTGTTGTTTTGATTTGCATCTCTCGGATGATTAGTGACTTTGAGCATGTTTTCACATGTCTCTTGCTTTCTGTATGTCCTCTGTTGAAAAGTGTCTATTTAGGTAGGTCCTTTGCCCATTTTTTATTGGATTATCTTACTTTTGTTAAGTTGTAAGAGTTCCCTGTAAATGTTGGAGATTAAACCCTTATCGGAGATAACATTGGCAAATATGTTCTCCCATGCAGTGGGCTTTCTTGTTGTTTTGGTGGTGATTACTTTTGCTGTGAAGAAGGTTTTATTTTGATGTAGTCTCATTTGTTTATTTTCTCCTAGTTTCCATTGTCCTAGTAGCTGTATTGGTAAAGATATTGCTACGACAAATGTCTGCTATTTTGCTGCCTGTGGCTTCTTCTAAGATTTTTATGGATTCCCATCTTATGTTTAAGTCCTTTATCCATTTTGAGTTTATTTTATTTTTGTGATGGTGTAAGTTAGTGGTCTAGTTTCATTTTTTGCAAGTATCTGTCCAGTTTTCCCAACACTATTTATTGAAGCGACTGTCTTATCTCCATTGTATGCTCTTTCCTCCTTTCTCAAATATTAATTGAGCATAATGGCTTGTGTTAATTTATGGGTTCTCTGTTCTGTTCCACTGGTCTATATGTCTGTTCTTATGCCAGTACCAGGCAGTTTTGAGAACAGTGGCTTTGTAGTATAGCTTGATATCTGGTATTGTGATCCCTCCAACTTTGTTCTTCTTTCTCAAGATTGCTGCAGCTATTTGGGGTCTTATTTTATTCCAGATGAATTTTTAAAGAGTTTGTTCTAGGTCTTTGAAGTATGCCATTGGTATTTTAATGGGGATTGCATTGAATTTATAGATTTCTTTGGGTAGTGTGGACATTTTAATGATGTTGATTCTACCAATCCATGAACATCGTATATTCTCCCATGGTTCATGTCTTCCTCTATATCTTTTTTTAGTGTCCTGAAATTTTCTGAATACAGGTCCTTTATCTCCTTGGTTAAGTTTATTCCTAGGTATCTTAATTTTTTGTTGCAATGGTAAATGGGATTTTTTTTTTAATTACTCTTTCTGTGAGTTCATTATTGGCATATAGAAAAGCCATAGACTTCTGGGTGTTAATTTTTTATCCTGCTACATTGCCTAATTTATTTATTAAGTCTAGTAGTTGTTGTTTTTTCAATAAAAAATTTTTATTTTTTATTTAATCAATCAAAACTTGAATAGTGAGTGGAGAGGAGGTAAGCTGGTGCATCATAATTTTTTAAATTTCTTTATTGATTATGTTATTATATATGTGTCCTTATCCCCACATTACCCCCTATTCCCCCCACTCATGCCCTCCCCCTCCTGTTGTCTGTGTCCATTGGTTAGGCCTATATGCTAGCATATAAGTCCTTTGGTTGATGTCTCCCCCTTATCCCCACCCTCCCCTACCTTCCCTCTGAGATTTGACGGTCTGATCAATGCTTCTCTGCCTAGTAGTTTTTTGATGGAGTCTTTGGGGTTTTTTACATACAATATCATGTCATCTGCGAATAGGACAGTTTTACTTCTTTTCCAATTTGGATGCCTTTTATTTCTTTTTGTCTGATCGCAATGGCTAGTGCTTCCAGTACTATGTTGAACAGGAGTGGTGAGAGTGAACATCCCTGTCTTGTTACTGTTCTTAGGGGAAATGGTTTTAGTTTTTGCCCATTGAGTATGATGTTGGCTGTGGGTTTGTCATATATAGCTTTTATTATGTTGAGGTATTGTCCTTCTATTCCCACCTTGCTGAGAGCTTTTATCAAGAAAGGGTGTTGGATTTGGTCAAATGCTTTTTCTGCATCAATGGATATGATTATATCGTTTTTATCTCTCAGTTTGTTTATGTGGTGTGTCACATTTATTGATTTGCGGATATTATAACATCCTTGCATCCCTGGAATAAATCCCACTTTCTCATGGTGTATGATCTTTCTAATGTAATGCTGGATTGGATTTGCTAGAATTTTGTTGAGGATTTTGGCATCTATGTTCATGAGGGATATTGGCCTGTAATTCTCTTTCTTTGTATTGTCTTTATCTGGTTTTGGGATTAGGGTAATGCTGGTTTCATAGAAAGAGCTAGGAAGTGCTCCTTCCTCTTGAATTTTTTTGAATAGTCTGAGGAAAATAGGTTTTATTTCTTTTTGAATGTTTGATAAAACTCCCCTGTGAAGTCATCTGGTCCAGGGCTTGTGTTTGTTGGAAGATTTTTTTATTATTGCTTCAATTTCCTCCATAGTTATTGGCCTATTCAGGTTTTTTTTATTCCTCCTGGTTGAGTTTTTCAAGGTCGTATTTTTCTAGGAATATATCCATTGCTTCTAGGATTACCAGTTTGTTGGAGTAGAGTTGCTCATAGAATTTTTTTATGATTCTTCATATTTCTATGGGGTCTGTTGTTATTTCACCTCTTTCATTTCTGATTTTGTTTATTTGGGTCCTCTCTCTTTGCTTCTTGGTGACCCTAGCTAGAGGTTCATCAATCTTGTTTATCCTTTCAAAGAACCAGTTCTTGATTTCATTGATGTTCTGTATTGTTTTTTTGGTTTCTATGTCCACTCTGATCTTTATTATTTTCATCCTTCTGTTCACACTGGGCTTTCCTTGTTGCTCTCTTTCTAATTCTTGCAGAGTTAGATGGATTCTTACCGTTTTTCCTTCTTCTTTTCTTTACTTTTCTTTTCTTTTTTTTTTTTTCTTTTTTTGAGGTAGGCCTGTAATGCCTGTAATGCTATGAACTTCCCTCTCAGGATTGTTTTCACTGTGTCCCAAAGATTTTGGATTGTTGTGTTTTCATTGTCATTGTCATTTGATTCCAGGATGTTTTTTATTTCTTCTTTGATCTCTTTGGTAACCCAGTCATTGTTTAATATTATGCTATCCAGCCTCCAACTGTTTGAATTTTTGTGATTGTTTTTATTGTAGTTGATTTTTAATTTTATGCTATTGTGATCTGAGAAGATGCTTGATATGATTTCAATCCTCTTGAATTTGGAGAGACTTTGCCTGTGTCCCAATATATGGTCTATCTTTGAATATGTCCCGTGTGCACTTGAGAAGAATGTATATTCTGTAGTTTGGGGGTGGAACGTTTTATAGATGTCAATTAAGTCCATCTGATCTAGTGAGTCATTTAGGATTGATGTTTCTTTGCTAATTTTTTGTCTAGAGGATTTATCCAGTGATGGTAATGGGGTATTAAAGTCTTCTACTATGATTGTGTTGTTGTCAATCTCTCCCCTGATATCTTCTGGAAGTTTTTTTATGTATTTGGGTGCTCCTGCATTGGGTGCATAAATGTTTACCAGAGTTATATCCTCTTGTTGTATCAGTCCCTTTAGAATTATGAAGTGGCCTTTCTTGTCTCTTTTTATTATCTTCACTTTGAAGTCTATTTTGTCAGATATAAGTATAGCTACCCCAGCTTTTTTTTTTTCATTTCCATTTGCCTGGTAGGTATTTTTCCATCCCTTCACTTTCAGTCTGTGTGGGTCCCTTGTTCTGAGGTGGGTCTCCTGTAGACAGCATATATAGGGGTCATGTTTTCTTATCCATTCAGTCACTCTATGTCTTTTTATTGGAGCATTTAATCCATTTAGGTTTAATGTTATTATTGATAGGTATTTGTTTGTAGCCTTTTCTGTACTTTATGCCTGTGTTCCTTCCTCCCTTTCTATTTCTGCTTTTTACAGCATTCCCTTTAGCATTTCTTGCATTGCTGGCTCTGTAGTGATAAACTCCCTTAGTTTGTTTGTTTGTTTGTTTGTTTGTTTTTTGTCTGCAAAGCTCCTGATTTCCTCTTCAATTTTGATTGATAGTCTTGCTGGATAGAGTATTCTTGGATTCATTCCTTTGCTTTGCAGCTGCCCTGTGTGGGCGTGGGGTTTGGTCGTGCGAGTGCGTGCTGCAGGAAACAGACTCCCAGTGTCCACGCACCCAGGCTCAAATTCAGGTAGTGCAACTGCCTTGTGTGGGCGTGGGGTCTGGTCGTGTGAGTGCGCACTGCAGGGAAACAGATTCCTTGTGTCTGCATGCCCAGGCTCGAAGTCAGGTAGCGCAGCAGGCCTGTGTGGGCAGGAGGCCTGCTGTGTGAAGCCTGTCTAACAGTTCCTATGCCACTACATTGGGCCTGTGGGGAGGGGGAGGGGTTCTGTGACTCACAAAAATCTGCGGCAGAGATGTTTGGATTCTTGGTGTCTGTGGGTCTGCAGCTGTGGTCGCAGGTCTTTGTCCCTAGTGGCTCTAGGGCAGTGATGGTGAACCTATGACACGCGTGTCAGAGGTGACATGTGAACTCATTTTTTTAGTTTATTTTTCTTTGTTAAATGGCATTTAAATATATAAAATAAATATCAAAAATATAAGTCTTTGTTTTACTATGGTTGCAAATATCAAAAAATTTCTATATGTGACACGGCACCAGAGTTAAGTTAGGGTTTTTCAAAATGCTGCCCCGCCGAGCTCAAAAGGTTCGCCATCACTGCTCTAGGGTCCTGGTTTTCATCTGAGACCAGATTGGGTGGTGGTGAGGCTAGGATCCTAGTCTCAAGCAGTTTTGTTTTGCAAGATGGAGTGGTCTCTGTGCGCATGCTGGTCGCCCCCGAAGTGTCCACAGTGGCAGCCCCCTAGAAGACCTGCAGGATCTAACTGTCCCTAGTTCACACACACACACACACACACACACACACACCACATGTCCACACACTCTGTTATTGCTCCCTCACTCTCACACACTCTCCCTCCCTACCTTCTTGCTAGTCACCATCTTTTTCTCTATCAGAACTATTTATTGAATGAATATTTTCCATGAAATTCTTACTTTCAGAATCTTAATTTATCATTAAATTTTTAAAATATGCCGGGTATTCTGGAAAATGTACATCATTTGGACAAATTTTACCTTTGCTACAACATCAAGTAAAGTTTCCATCAGATGGTTTTTCATCAGAGAAATTTAGTGATAGGCAAAATTGACATGTAACATTCACTCCACCACAACTGTGTTCGATAATTGCATCCTCACTTATTCCATTTTTGCTCTGAAGGCAGCTCCTACCAGTATTGGTAGTACTTGTTGATGACTGTTCTTTAGACATATTCTGTCAACGATGCCGGCTTCTTTTGGCTTCAGGGGTACGTTGTGCCAATAGTTGGTCTTCAGACATATTCTACTGATGATGCCGCATTCTTTCAGCTGCAGAGGTACCTTGTTCTAATAGTTGGTCTTCAGATACATTCTGTCACTGACACTGGCTTCCTTCAGCTTCAGAGGTACTTTCAGCCAATAGTTGGTCTTTAGACATATTCCATCCTTTCTCCTGTCAGGGTCTGGGGTGCTGGTGAATAGGATTCTGGGCTGTCAGGACACAGACAACAAGCTAACCAATGGCTGATTCAGCAAGGAATGGGGCTCCCGCCTCCCTGCTGTCAGGGTTTGGGGTACGGGTGAACAGGAATCTGGGCTGTAAGGGCTCGGACAGCAAGCTGACCAATGGCTGATTCCACGAGGAATGGGGCTACTGCCTCCCTGCTGTCAGGGTTCGGGGCTGTGGGTGAACAAAATCAGGGCTGTCAGGGCACGGACAGCTAGCTGACCAATGGCCAATTTTGCAAGGAATGGGGCTCCCACCTCCCTGCTGTCAGGGTCTGGGGTGTGGGTATCTGGCTCCTGGCTCCCTCCTCCCTCCTGTCAGGGTCACGGGTGTGGGTGAATGGGATTCGGGGCTGTCAGGGCACCAACAGCAAGCTGACCAAGGCCAATTCCGAGAGAAATGGGGCTCCCTCCTCCCTGCTGTCAAGGTCCAGGGTGCAGATGAACAGGATTCAGGGCTGTCAGAGCGCAGAGAGCAAGCTGACCAATGGCCGATTCCATGAGGAATGGGGCTCCTGCCGCCCTGCTGTCAGGGCCCAGGTATGGGTATCTGGCTCCCTCCTCCCTCCTTTGTGGGTGAACAGGATTTGGGATTGTCAGGGCACCGACAGCTAGGTCTGGGTCAGTGCTCATCATAGCTACTGGCTGGTGGTCTGGTCATTGGACTTTCTGGTTGTTACGCTGTAATGGTCACTGGGCTTTTATTATATAGGATGGAATCTCCCACTTTAAACTAAAAAGAATACTAAATAATTACAAAGGCTAACTTTCAGACTCTGACCAATTTATAAGGTCAATAAAATGATTTATAGATTAATCATCAGTATCAAGGTTCACTTTATTAACTCAAACTTTATCTGAACTGATATGAGGATATTTATGGTCTTTGTTGTCTTTATTTACCCACTTGTTGTGAAATATTGATAGGTGCTACCCCAGTGAAGAGGAATCATTCTAAATTCCAAAACAATCTCGTTCCAAGGGTTCTAAATGAGGGCTAAGACCTGTACCATTACTTTTTAATATTGGAATTGTTGATCCTGTTTCTTCATTATGTGCTGTTTTAGAAACTAGATTTAGTATCAGTATTAGAAATAAAACAGAAAGTTATATAAGTGCTCAAATTGACAATTTTTCTTACCTCCCTTATTATAAATAATTATTTATTATTGACAAGCTACTCTGAATAGAGCACCAGTCTAGGGATTTGGGGCATGAAGAGGAATAAGAAACTAGTTGAGAAGTCACAGGACATACATTTAAAAATAAGTAAATCAAATATGCAAATAAATACTTTAGAATTTCCAAGGAAAGAATGGTGGCTCAAGCCCTGGCCCGGTGAATCAGTTGGTTAGAGCATCATCCCACACCCCCCTCCCCCAATACACCAAAAGGTGGCAAGTTTGATTACCAATCAGGGCATATACCTAGGTTGCAGTTTCAATCTCCAGTTCAGGCGCATAAGCTTTTTAGTGTGATGTAGTCCAATTTGTTTATGTTTTCCTTTATTTCCCTTTCCTGATGAGACATATAGGCAAAATTCTTGCTACAAGAGATGTCTGAGATCATACTGCCTATGTTTTCTTCTATAATTTTTATTATTTTCTGACTTACATGTATGCATTTATCCCATTTTGTGTTCATTCTTATGTATTGTGTAAATTGGTTTCTAGTTTCATTTTTTTTTTTGCATGCGCCTGTTCAATTTTCCCAACACAATTTATTTTTTTTTAATATATTTTATTGATTTTTTACAGAGAGGAAGGGAGAGAGATAGAGAGTTAGAAACATCGATGAGAGAGAAACATCGATCAGCTGCCTCCTGCACATCTCCTACTGGGGATGTGCCCGCAACCAAGGTACATGCCCTTGACCGGAATCGAACCTGGGACCCTTGAGTCCCCAGGCCAACGCTCTATCCACTGAGCCAAACCGGTTACAGCCCAACACCATTTATTGAAGAGATTGTCTTTACTCCATTGTATATTCCTGCCTCCTTTGTTAAATATTGATCATAAAAGCTCTCTGTTCTATTCCATTGATCTATATGCCTGTTCTTAAACCAGTAATAGGCCATTTTTATTACAATGGCCTTGTTGTATAGTTTGATATCAAGTGTGAAACCAACTTTGTTCTTTCTGAAGATTGCTGTGGCTATTCAGATTGTTTTCTGATTCCATATAAATTTTTAAAATATTTGTTCTATATCAGTGAAATATGCCATTGGTATTTTAATAGGAATTGTGAAGAATCTATAGATTTCTTGGGGTAGTATGGACATTTCAATGATGTTAATTCTTCCCATCCATGAACATGCTATATGCTTCCACTTATTTGTATCTTCCTTAATTTATTTCTTCAGTATCCTATAATTATTCAAGTACAGATTTTTTACCTTCTTGGTTAAGTTTATTCCTTGGTACCTTATTTTTTTGCTGCAATTATAAGTGGGATTGTTTTCTTAATTTCTCTTTCTTTTTTTATATTTTATTTATTTTTTGCAGAGAGGAAGGGAGAGGGATAGAGAGTTAGAAACATCGATGAGAGAGAAACATTGATCAGCTGCCTCCTGCTCACCCCCTACTGGGGATGTGCCCACAACCAAGGTACATGCCCTTGACTGGAATCGAACCTGGGACTCTTCAGTCCATATGCCAACGCTCTAGCCACTGAGCCAAACTGGCCAGGGCTTAATTTCTCTTTCTGATAGTTCATTATTGGTGTATAAAAATGCCACCAACTTATGAATATTAATTTTATATCCTTCTTTTTTACTGAAAATACTTATCAGTTCCAGTAGTTTTTTGGTAGGTTTTCTATCTTCAGGGGACTCTTTGAAGGACGTGAGATTTGTGCTAACTTTGGAATAATATGGTAAGACATACAAACAGAAAAGGAGAAAGTGCATTCCAAAATAAGGGAAATGATATAAACACATAAAATTGAAATGTTCTTAGCCAGTTCCTATATAATTCTAGCTTAGCTAGAATGAAAGAGGTAAGGGATTTTTAAAATACTGATTATCTATTTTGTCACCACTCAACTAGAATCCTGAAATACAAGTGATGAATAAGAGAGTCTTGACCCTCAAAGAACTATAATATAGGAAAGGAAGACAGTACACAAAGAATTACCCTAAATTTGATACATGTTGTGATAATATGACATGAAAATACAAAGGAAGAAATAGTCAAATCTGTGTGAATGGCTAAGGAATGGCTTCTTTAGTGAAAGTAATAATTGAGTTGGGTCATAGAGACTTCATTAGTATAACTGAGGCATCCATCGTACATAAAAACTGCTGTTTGAAATTTTAACCCTGCTATTTTGGCTTCTGTAAACACTTGGTTGCTTAAATAATAAGGAAAATAAGACTACTCTGTTGAGGGATGTTTAATGAACCGAAGACGCAGAGGTAAGACGAGCACACAGGCGATTGATGCCGGGCAGAGGGCTACAGCTCGCTCAGGCATGTAGCAAACTCTGTACCCTCAACCATTGCTTTTATTGGGGTTTCACAAGATGTTAGTGCGTCAGCAGTTAATCAACAAAATTTTGTTTTGTCCTATATTACAATAGCGCATTGAAGACACTTGCAGCTGTGCATTCCCTTTTCTGCTCTACCCACAACTTTTTAATCTTATCTTTCCTCAGGGAGGTAAATGTTCTTGGAACTCAAGATTGTGTGCCATCTTGACCCAGCGTGACTTGCTTGCAAGTCACACGGTTGTTCCTGATAGACATTCACCTCTTCTTGGCAGGACTTCAGATCCTTGTTTACAAATGTCCAGCTACACTACTCCCATTCCAGAGAGGCCATAAGCTATGCCCCAGACAGAGTTGTCAGTGCTGGCACCAGACCAGGCCTTGAGATATGGTCTCATGGCTGCTTCCCAGCACACAGGCCTTTCTCAGAAGTTTCATTCCAAATTTGGGAGACAAAGGACTGGAAAAAGTATAAATAGAGAAAGTTTCCTCCATGTTGGGGGGCTCCGAATTTGAAAGACACATTTTTCTCTGGGCCTGCGCATAATTATAATAAAATGTGACTCCCCTTTCTCTAAGCATTGCTTGGTTTTTCTCCGGTCTTCTGTAACATAACCACATGCACAAAGCCAGAGGTCGTTCTAAAATGTTGCTAGTTTAAATGGATCTATATTGTATGTTTAAAGCTCTTACAAGAAAATCTACAACCTTTTTGATAACCTATTCTAGCATTCAATAATAGCCTTTAATTACAATGTTCCCTTTATTCACTATGTTAATGCCTCTCTCTATATAAATTTCACATAGACTATTTTATAACTTCCAATTTAATTTCCCCAAATCCATATTAACATTTTATGTGTGGGAAAATTAAAGGGGAAAGATATTTGCTTAAATCCCAATACAGATAACTTTAACTCAGTCTGATATAAAGAATACCAATTAAAAAAAAAAAACAAAGAATACCAATTTAGTCTCAGTACTGGAATTCTGTTTTTGTTGGCTTCCTTGGGCTTCTATACAACTGTAGAGAACATTACAGCTTTGGTAACAAGGCTTATCCTAAAATCCAGGTTCTTAAAATACAACCCAATTCAAACATAAACATACTAGAGTGTTTATCCATCAATCATTTCAAGTATCCCTCACAGGCTATATTACTTCCCACTTTAATTTACCCTTCATAGTCCCTACTCTTAAACATACTCAAAAACTCTATTAAATAATAGCAAAGATTGTATCGCTGGTATATGCAATATCTGTCTTGCCATTTTCAGAATACAAATCTGTACAAATTCCTTTAAATTTTCAGATAATCTTATTGCCTAAAAGCCAATCTCCCCCAATCTTCTCTTTAATAGACATAGTGCATTTTTTTAATGTATGACCTATGAATCCCCAATTTTCTTAGGGCACTCACATTCTTGATCTTCAAATGCTCATAGACAAAACATTCCCATACTTTCCCAAGCAAATGTCATCTTCTTTGTTCACATTACTATATAAACAAATCCATTATACCAAATATAGAACTATATCATAGTAAATTCTTCAAGACAGAAGCCACACTTCTCATTCTTGTGTCAACAATAAAGTTCCTGGTACATAATACTGCTCTAAAATCCAGGTTCTTAAAATATTCCCCGATCCAAATAATAAACACACTAGATGATTTATCTATCAATCATTCCGAGTATCCCTCTTGGGGGTGCTCTCTGAAAGTATTATAGAAATAAAATTAATGGACAAATATTGTGATATATAATACTATTTTAAACTAATGATACAAATATTAGAATTAAAAACTGAATCTGGTCAAGATGGTACAGTAGGTGGACACTATGATGCCACCTCCCATGACCACTTCAAAATTATAAGTAAATTAAAGAACAAGCAGCTTGAAGAACCACCTGAATATTAGATAAACAAGAGTCCAATAACTAACAATGTAAAACATCAGCACCTTCACAGCAGCTCAAATGCTGTGCCTGAAGGTTTACCAAATACATGAATGAACCAATAGCAATCAAGGCTCAACTACAACAGGAGGGCGAACAGAACCCACACAGAGACAATCCTGGAGGATCCAATACATGTAATCAAGGAGATAGTGCCAAGGTGTCCCACAGGAAACCTACTCCATAAGGCCACCCTACCAAGACTGGGAGTCATAGCTGATCTACTTAACACATAGAAACAAAAACAGCCTTAACCAGTTTGGCTCAGTGGATAGAGCGTCAACCTGCAGACTGAAGGGTCCCAGGTTCGATTCTGGTCAAGGGCATGTACCTTGGTTGTGGGCACATCCCCAGTAGAGAATGTGCAGGAGGCAGCTGATTGATGTTTCTCTTTCATCGATGTTTCTAACTCTCTATCCCTCTCCCTTCCTCTCTGTAAAAAAACAATAAAATATATTTTTTTTAAAAAAAGCAGGTATCCAAATGGAGAGAAGAAGAAACATGCCCCAAAGGAAAGAACAAGAAAAATCTTTAGAAAAAGAGCTAAATGAAATAGAGGAAAGAAATTAACAGATATAGAGTTCAAAATAATAGTTATAAGAATTTTCAAGAAACTTAGAGAAGAATGGATGAAACTTAACCAAGAAATGAGTAAACATAAAAAGACATAAAAACTATAAAAAAAACAACCAAAAAGAAATAAAGGATGCAATATATAAAATGAAGAATACACTAAAAGGAATAAAAAGTAGGTTGAACAAAGCAGATGATCAAATCAGTGATTTGGAAGACAAACTAGAAGAAAACACTGAATAAGAGCAGAATAAAGAATTTGAAAAATATGAGGACAGTTTAAAAGACTTTTGGGATAACATGAAGAATAATAACTTCTTCATCATAAGGGTACCATAAGGTGAAGAAAGAAAACAAGGGATAGAGAATCTATTAAAAAAATAATAACTGAATGAATTACAAATGGCAGTGGAGTAAGTGGATGTTGCATGGACACATTCCCAAGACCAAACTAGAATTACAACTAAAATACAGAAAAACTTCCTGAATAATCAATGCAACACTCACTGGAGAGAACCCTAATATCCAAGGATGGAAAATGGAGATCACATAAAGACTAGTAAGGGGGCGGAGATGAGAAAGGGATGGCCGGGCTCCCACAGACAGCAACTGAAGTAAAGGAGAGATATCTCAACTGTGGGGGTTGCCACTGAGAATTCTGGGGTCTAATCCCCAAAAGCTCATGCCCCCCACCAGAGAGCACCAGAGCTGAAAAGAGTACCCATACAACATGACTGTGAAAAGCAGCAGGGTTGCTGTCTGCCAGGGAGAGATGGCTGGAAATTCAGGCACCCACTAAGAGGGCCAATGCACAAAATTTTCTATGGAGCCACTCACCTTGTGCTCTGGCAAAGGGAGGGCAGAGTGGGCTGGAGCTGTGTGAGCAGAAGCAAGGATCGGGGGCTCTGGGGTTAGAGCTTAAAAGGCAGACACCAGGGTTTCCTGTGCTGAGTCATTCCCTCACACCACAGAGGTCATCTTTCTCATGAAGACATTTGCTATACAGGCAGCTTTGCATGGGGGGAAGACAGTTGACCCTTCCTATTGGAAAATACCTTGCCCCAAGGTGAGGAGTTTCTGAGGCCCAATAAGAGACTGAGAATAACAATCAGCCTCCAGGCAGAAGCAATTGCCCAAACCTGTTGAAAAAAAAACTCTCGCCACACCTGTGAACAATTGCCTGAGGGCAATTCAAGACAGAATCCTATCAGTCTGTAGGCAGAGAAGTCTTTGGAGGCTTTGAGTCTTTGCCTGATCTAATTAGACAGAAGCTGTATTTGATACTGTCCTGCACTAGAGATTGAGAGATGCAGCAGATCTACCTAATACATAGTCACAAACCCAAGCAGCCAAAATGAGGAGACAAAGAAACAGCCCCCAAATAAAAGAACAAGAGAATTCTCCAGAAGAAGAGATAAATGAAATGGAGATAAGAAATTTACCTGATATAGAGTTCAGAATAATGATGGTAAAGATGCTCAACAGCATGAGAAAAGATGTACTATGAAAACATAAATAGAGAATGACAGAGCACAAATAAAGAACACATTGGAAGGAATACACAGCAGATTAGGGGAAGCTGTGGATCAAATCAATGAATTAGAAGACAGGGTTAAAAAAATCACTCAATCAGAGAACCAAAAAAAAAACAATTTAAAATAAGACAGCTTAAGGGAGCTGTGGGACAATATGAAACATAACAATATTTGAATAACAGGTGTGCCAGAAGAGGCAGAAAGAGAGAAAGAATAGAGATCATGATTGAAGCAATAATGGCAGAAAACTTCCATAACTTTGTAAGAAAAAAGGTCACACAAGTACAGAAGGCACAGACAGTCCCATGCTTGAAGAACACAAACAGGCTCACACCCAGACACATCATAATTAAAATGTCAAAAATTAAAGACAAAGAGAGAATCTTAAAGGCAGCAAGAGAAAAGCAAACTGTTACCTACAAAGGAGCTCCCATAAGGCTGATACCTGTTTCTCACCAGAAACTCTACAGGCCAAAAGGGAATGGCATGAAGTACTCAAGAGAAAGAAAAGCAAGGAGCTGAAACCAAGATTACCATATCCAGCAAGGCAATCATTCAAAATAGACAGACAAATAAAGAGCTTCCTGAAAGAAAGAAAGAAAAAAAAGGCTAAAGGAGTACATCACCACCAAACCAGCATTACAAGAAATGCTAAAAGGACTGCTGTAATGTGAAGAAGAAATAGAGAGAGAAACCTAAACATAATTAAAATGGCAATAAGTAAGTACCTAGCAATACAAAGCTTAAATGTAAGTGGATTCCATGCTCCAATCAAAAGACACAGGGTAGCTGAATGAATTCAAAAACATGACCCAACTATATGATGGCTACAAAGACCCTCCTCAGAACAAAAGACACACAGGATTAGAGTGAATGGATGGAAAACATTTTTGCATGCAAATGGTAAAGAAAAAAATAGCTGGAGTAACAATACTCATATTTGACAAAATAGACTTCAAAATGAAGTCCAGCACAAGCAACAACAAAGGTCACTATGAAATACTAATGGGATAAATCCAACAAGAGGATATAACCCTGGTAAACATATATGCACCCAACATAGGAGCACCTAAATATATTTTTAAGAAAACTTCTAGAGGACTTTAAGGCAGAGATCGACAACAATACAGTCATAGTAGGGGACTTTAACACCCTGCTGACTTCACTGGATAGTTCTTCCAGACAAAAAATTAACAAGGAAACAGTGACTCTACAGGACACAATGAATCAGATGGACCTAATTGACATTTATAGAACATTTCACTCCAAAGCTTCAGAATTTACATTCTTCTTAAGTTCACATGTATCTTTTACAAAGATAGACCACATGTTAGGACACAAAAAAGTCTCTACAAGTTCAAGAAGATTGAAATCATATCAAGCATCTTCTCAGATCACAGTGGAATGAAATTAGAAATCAACTACAGTAAAAACCCCCAAAAACTTTCAAACACATGGAGGCTAAATAGCATGTTATTAAACAATAAATGGGTTACCAACGAGATCAAGAAAGAAATGAAAAACTTTCTGAAAACAAATGAAAATGAACACAAAACAACCCCAAATCTCTGGGACATAGCAAAAAGAGCCCTAAGAGGGAAGTTCATAACACTACAGGCCTACCTCAAAAAACAAGAAAAATTAACAATGGCATTGGGAAAATTAGACAGATACATGGAAAAAAAATGAAACTAGACCACCTTCTGACACCACACACAAGAATAAACTCAAAAAGAATAAAAGACTTAAATGCTAGACTCAAAACCATAAAAAATCTTACAAGAAAATATAGGCAGTAAAATCTCTGACATTTGGGAGACAAAATGGTGGCCAGATAGGTGGACATGTCCTGTGACTTCTCATGGAGCAAATAGAAGAAACAGCTGAATCAAATAACATCCACCTGGAATTGGTGAATTAAACACAGCTGGTGAGACAATCCACAGCTGGAAAGGAAAGGGGACACCCAGAGAATGGTAGGATCAGGGTTCTAGCCTAGAGAGAGAGAGACATGCACAAGCAGGACTAGAGGGTCAGAAGGAAACTGCACTGCATCAAGTCCACGTCCCTTGGGGACACGTGTAATACTCGACTGTCCCAGGGCTGCTGGCAACCAGGGACTCTAGAAGCCACAGCCTTAGGAGGCTGTGCCCAGAAAGGCAGCCTGAAGTTCTGCACCAGCTGTGCAGTGCCGGGGAGCGGGGTGAGGAAGGGAGAGACTTACAGCATCATGGTTGCTCTATCTTTATATTTTCCTTGCTTTGACTCACTAAACCCAGTACATAGGATCTTTCCATTACCAACACTCATCAAGGCTGCAATGCAGGGGAAGGTGGTTTAGTGGAAGCTGGGGAGCAAAATAAAGAAAGGCAACCAGGAAGCCAGCTCTGGGACAGTCCGGTCTCTCCAACACTGAACAGCCATTTTTCTCCTGAAGATCAGGCTCCTCCTAGCAGCACAGCTGCACCCAGCCTTGAGCTTGGGAGGGAAACAAGGATTCGAACTACCCCCAGGGAGCACTCAGGGAATGGGTTGAGGGGCCATTTGGTCCTGGAAACTAATACAGCAACACTGCCACCTAGAGCCTGTGTCAGAAATAGATGCTTGTGTAAATATGACTGAAAGCAGAAGGAAAAACAAAGCAGGCAGATTAATCCCAACTGCTTAAAACCAAGGCTGTGGAGTCTGACACAGAGCAGTGGATCGCTGGGAACTTCAACATGGTGCCTGACAACCTAACAGGAAACTGAGACATGGCAGACAGAACAGTAGAGAGAAGCCTTAAACCAGCCTCCATGAGACATTAAAACTCAACTGAAGCGAACGACACTTCACTACTTCACTTCTTTATTTTTTACTAAAGAAATTAAATTTTATCTATTTTTTGTTTTTCTTTATTTTATTTTTTATTATTTTTATTTATTATTATTATTAATATTGTTATTTTAATCTTTTATTTTTGGGGATTAGTGTTCTACATTATATATTTTTTTATCATTATTTTACTTTATCTCATATTTCCTTTTTGCCAACCATTTCTTTTACACTTCTCCCTTTTTCATCCTGCTTCTCTTCTCATGTTCCTGCTTTAGTTTTTCTCTCTCCTTTCTTTTTACTCTTTGTTAAAACTTTCTTTATTTGCTTTATAGTAGTCTCTGTTGGCTTACTCATATATCTAATTTCCTCTTCCCTGCTCCAAGTTCATGCACTCTTCTTTTTTCTTTGCTAGCCAATTTTTTCTTGTTGTTATTGTTTGTTTGATTGCTAATTTGCTTGTTTGTTTTTGTTTTTATTTTAAGTTTTTATTTTTCCTCTCTTCGCTTGCTCTCTTATTCTACTAATAGCTTAATAAGTTTCACTCACCAAACTCAGGCCTATCTGCTCTCTACTCTATTCTCCTTTTCCAAAAATAGATGAATATCTAGATAGATAGATTAAATAAAGGGGAAACATTTATATATTTTTAATATTTTTTAATTTAATTATTTTTTAATTAATTTTCTATTTATGTTATTTTTTACTTTTTTATTTTATTGAGTCTTTTGTTTTTTACTTTTCTTATTATACACTCATTCTCTTTCTATCTTCTCTATACTGAATCATGGCCATTCCCCCATTCATTAATTTCCTTTACTTTACCTTCTGGAAATAAGCTCTGGTTCTTCAGTCCCACCCCCCACCCCACCCCCACTTTTTTACTAGGTGTTTGTTGTTTGCATTTTTTGGTTTATTTGTTTGTTTTGTGGAGTTTTCTCCCCATATACATATATTTTCTCTTCTTTTTTCTTCTTTTTCTTTTCTCTTTTACCTATTTTTCTTTTCTCAATATCATTTTTGTAGTCTTTTCTCTCTCCTAATTCTCTTTTCTCTGGTGGTCTTTATTTTGGGTTATCAGTGTTGTGAATACATTCGTGTTTTGTTCCCTCTGTATCATGTCTTGTCAAGTTGTATTTTGTACCTTTTGATCAACATGTTTGAGAATGACTCACATAAACAGACATTCTAAGAGGAGCAAAAGTGGGGAGAGAAAGACACAGCTCACATTCAAAAGAAAAGGAAGAATCACCAGAAAAGGAAGTAAATGAAATGGAGGCAAGGAATTCGTCAGAGAAAGAATTCAGAACAATGGTAATAAGGATGCTGCAAAGGATGAAGGACAACTTCAACAACATGTGTAAGAATCAAGAGGAAATGAAGAAGAACCAAGAAGAAATGAAAAATGACATCGCTGCATTAAAGAACACAATAGAAAACATCAACAGTAGACTGGAAGAAGCTGAGGACTGCGTCAGTGAGCTAGAAGACAAGGTAGGAAAAAACAACCTAGCAGAGCAGTAACTGGGAAAAAAACTTAAAAACCAGGAGAAGAGCCTAAAGAAGCTGTGGGACAATATGAAAGAAAACAACATCCACATAATAGAGGTACCAGAATGAGAAGAACCTGAGCAAGAAATAGAAAACCTGTTTGAGAAATAATGGCAGAAAACTTCCCTGATATTGGGAAGAAAAAAACTCACAAAATTCCAAGAAGTTACACAGTCCCAAACAAGATGAACCCAAAAAGACCGAAACCAAGACACATCATATTTAAGTTGGCAAACATCAACAACAAAGTAAGAATCTTAAAGGCTGCTAGAGAGAGACAGAAAGTTACCTAAAAGGGATCTCCCATTAGACTATAGACTAATTTCTCAACAGAAACACATCAGGCCAGAAGGGAATGGAATGAAATATACGTAGTGATGCAAAGCAAATGACTGAATCCAAGAATATTATTCCCAGCAAGGCTATCATTCAAAATTTATGGTGAAATCAGGAGCTTCACAGACAAAAAAAGGGCTAAGGGAGTTTATTACTACCAAGCCAGTAATGCAAGAAATACTAAAGGGACTTCTGTAAAAAGAAGAAATAGGATGGGATGAAGGAACACAAGAATAAAGAATAAAAATGGCAACAAACAAGTAACTATCCTATATAAAAAAGAGGTAATATGAAAATTGACCATCATGCCCTTGCACAAGATGGCCACCCCCATGTGGTCAAAGATGGCCATCCCCATGTGGTCACAAGATGGCCACCACAAGATGGCCAGCAGGGGAGGACAGTTGGGAGTGATCAGGCCAGCAGGGGAGGGCAGTTAGGGGCAACCAGGCCAGCAGGGGAGGGCAGTTAGAGGTTACCGGGATGGAGAGAGGACAGCTGGGGGCGACCAGGCCTGCAGGGGAGGGCGGTTGGGGGCGATCGGGCTGGCAGGGGGGCAGTTAGAAAATCGATCAGGCTGGCAGGGGAGTGGTTAGGGGGTAATCAGGCTGCCAGGCAGAAATGGTTAGGGGCAATCAGGCAGGCAGGCAGGCAAGTGGTTGGGAACCAGCAGTCTTGGATTGTGAGAGGGATGTCCGACTGCCAGTTTAGGCCTGATCCCATAGAGATAGAACCTAACCAGCAGTTGGACATCTCCCAAGGGGTCTCAGATTGGAGAGGGTGCAGGCTGGGCTGAGGGACACCCACCCCCAGTGCAGGAATTTCGTGCACCGGGCCTCTAGTAAATAATAACCTTGAACATAAATGGATGAAATGCTCTAATCAAAAGACATAGTGTACCTAAATGGATAGGAAAACATGACCCATATATCTTCTGTCTACAAGAGACCCACCTCAGAAAAAAAAAGGCTCACACAGACTGATAGTGAAGAGAGGGAAAAATATTTTTCAGGCAAATGGTAATAAAAATAAGCTGGGGTAGGAGTAGGAATACTTATATCTGACAAAATAGACCTCAAAGTGAAGGCCATAACAAGATATAAGGAGGGCAACTTCATACTACTAAAGGGAGCAATTCAACAAGAGGATATAACCCTGGTAAACATATATGCACCCAATACAGGAGCATCCAAATATGTAAAAAAAACTTCTAGAAGATATCAAGGGAGAGATCAACAGCAATGAAGTCATAGTAGGGGACTTTAATACCCCACTGACAACACTGGATGAATCTTGTAAACAAAAAATCATCGAAGAAACATCAATCCTAAATGACTCACTAGATCAGATGGAATTAATTGACATCTTCAGAACATTTCACCCCAAAGATACAGAATATACATTCTTCTCAAGTGCACACGGAACATTTTCAAAGATAGACCACATATTGGGACACAGGTAAAGTCTCTTCAAATTCAAGAAGATAGAAATCATATCAAGCATCTTCTCAGATCACAAAGGCATAAAATTAGAAATCAACTACAATAAAAACAAAGAAAAAAATTTAAACACTTGGAGGCTAAATAGCATGCTATTAAACAATGATTTGGTTACCAAGGAGATCAAAAAGAAATAAAAATCATCCTTGTAACAAATGACAATGAAAACACAACAATCAAAAATCTATAGGACACAATGGAAGCAGTCTTGAGGGGGAAGTTCATAGCTCTATAGACATACCTAAAAAATAAGAAAAAAATGGTAATAAATTATCTAACTCTACAACTCAAAGAATTAGAAAGAGAGCAATGAGAAAAGCCCAGAGTAAGCAGAAGCAAGGAAATAACAAAGATCAGATCAGAAATAAATGACATAGAGATAAAAAAAAATACAAAAGATCAATAAAACCAAGAGATGGTTCTTTGAAAGAATAAACAAGATTGATAAAGCTCTAGCCAGGCTCACCAAGAAGTAAAGAGAGAGGACTCAAATAAACAAAATCATAAATGAAAGAGGTGAAGTAACTACCAACCCCACAGAAATACAAAAAAAAATATGAAAAAATACTATGAACAACTCTATTCCAACAAACTGGACAACTTAAATTATTGGATGTATTCTTAGAAAAATACAAGCTTCCAAAACTCAATCAGGAAGAATCAAAACACCTGAATAGGCCTATAACTACTGAAGAAATTGAAGCAATAATCAAAAATCTTCCAGCAAACCAAAGTCCTGGTCTGGACAGCTTGACAGGGGAGTTCTACTAAGCATTCACAGAAGAAATAAAACCTATCCTCCTCAGACTATTCCAAAAAATTCAAGAAGAAGGAACACTCCAAGCTCTTTCTATGAAGCCAGCATTACCCTAATTACAACACCAGATAAACACACCATAAAGAAAGAGAACTACAGGCCAATATACTTGATGAACATAGATCAGTGATGGCGAACCTATGACATGCGTGTCAGAGGTGACATGCAAACTCATTTTTTTGGTTGATTTTTCTTTGTTAAATGGCATTTAAATATATAAAATAAATATCAAAAATATAAGTCTTTGTTTTACTATGGTTGCAAATATCAAAAAATTTCTATATGTGACACGGCACCAGAGTTAAGTTAGGGTTTTTCAAAATGCTGCCCCGCCGAGCTCAAAAGGTTCGCCATCACTGACATAGATGCTAAAATCCTCAACAAAATTCTAGCAAATTGATCCAGCGTTACATTAGAAAGATCATACACTATAACCAAGTGGGATTTATTCCAGGGATGCAAGGATGGTACAATATCTGCAAATCAATAATATGATACATCACATAAACAAATTGAGAGACAAAAATCACATAATCATATTGATGCAGAAAAAGCATTTGACAAAATCCAACACCTGTTCTTGATACAAACTCTCAGAAAAGTGGGAATATAGTGATCATTCCTCAACATAATACAAGCCTTATATGACAAACCTACAGCCAACATCATACTCAATGGGAAAAAACTAAAACCATTTCCCCTAAGAACAGGAACAAGACAGGGATGCCCACTTTCACCACTCCTGTTTGGCATAGTACTGGAAGAGCTAGCCATGGCAATTAGACAAGAAGAAGAAATAAAAAGGGATCCAAATTGGAAAAGACGTAAATCTGTCATTATTTGCAGATGACATGATATTGTACATAGAAAACCCTAAAGGCTCCATCAAAAACCTAATAGACTTAATAAATGAATTTGGCAATGTAGCAGGATACAAAATTAATACCCAGAAATCTATGGCTTATTTATATACCAATAATGAACTCACAGAAAGAGAAAAAAAAAAAAACAATCCCATTTACCATTGCAACAAAAAAGTTAAGATACCTAGGAATAAACTTAACTAAGGAGGTAAAAGACCTGTACTCAGAAGAGTAGAAGACATTGGAAAAAGAGATAGAGGAAGACATAAACAAGTGAAAGAACATACCGTATTCGTGGATTGGTAGAATCAACATCATTAAAATGTCCAAAGCAATTTATAGATTCAATGCAATCCCCTTTAAAATACCAATGACATATTTCACAGGCCTAGAAAGAAGTCTCCAAAAATTCATCTGGAATGAAAAAGACCCCGAATAGCCACAGCAATCCTGAGAAAGAAGAATAAAGTTAGAGAGATCACAATACCAGACATCAAATATAGACCCAAAGCCATGGTTCTCAAAACTTCCTGGTACTGACACAAGAACAGACATATAGACCAATGGAACAGAACATAAATATTATGCTCAATTAATATTTGACAAAAGAGGCAAGAGCATACAATGGAGTCAAAACAGCCTCTTCAATATATGGTGCTGAGAAGATTGGTCAGATACATGCAAAAAAAAATGAAACTAGATCAACTTACACCATACACAAAAACAAACCCAAAATAGCTACAGGACTTAAAGATAAGATGGGAAACCATAAAAAACTTAGAAAACTCCATAGGCAGCAAAATATCAGACATATGTTGTAGCAATATCTTTACCAATACAGCTCCTAGGGCAATAAAAACTAAGGAGAAAATAAACAAATGGGACTACATCAAAATAAAGAGCTTCTGCAAAGCAAAAGAAAACATCAACAAAACAACAAGAAAGCCCACTGCATGGGAAAACATATTTGCCAATACTATCTCAAATAAATGTTTAATCTCCAAAAGTTCCAGGGAACCCACACAACTTAACAAAAGGAAGATAAAAAATCCACTAAAAAATGGGCAAAGGACATAAATAGCCACTTTTCAAAAGAGGACATACAGAAGGCCAAGAGACATATGAAACTATGCTCAAAGCATTAATCATCTGATATATGCAAATCAAAACATCAGTGAGTACCATCTCACACCTGTCAGAATGGCTCTCATCAACAAATCAACAATCAACAAGTACTGGTGAGGATACAGAGAAAAAGGAACCCTTGTGCAACTGCTGGTGGGAATTCAGACTGGTGCAGCCACTGTGGAAAACAGTATTGAGTTTTTTCAAAAAGTTAAAAATTGAATTCCCATTTGACCCAGTAATCCCACTTCTAGTAATATATCCCAAGAAACCAGAAACACCAAATAGAAAGGATATGTTCATAGCAGCACAATTTACAATAGCTAAGATTTAGGAACAGCTTAAGTGCCTATCAGCAGATGAGTGTATTAAAAAACTGTGGTACATCTACACAATGGAATATTATGCTGCTATAAAAAAGGAACTTTACCAGTTGCAACAGCGTGGATGGAACTGGAGAGCATTATGCTAAGTGAAATAAGCCAGTCAGAGAAAGATAAATATCACATGATCTCACTCATATGTGGGATATAATAAACAACATAAACTGATGAACAAAAATAAATCCAGAAACAAGGTAACACTGAACAGACTGTCCAACCTCAGAGAGAAGGCAGAGTGGGGGTAGGGAGGGTTAGAGATCAATCAAAGGACTTGTATGCATGCATATTAGCATAAGCAATGGACACAGACACTGGGTGTTGAGGGCTTCTTCTGGGGGGGTGGGAGTGGCCAGGAGGGTTCAATCAGGGAAAAAGAAGACATATGTAATACTTTAAACAATTAAAAAATACTCTCTGACATTTTTCATAGCAATCATTTGTCTGGTATGTCTCCTCAGGCAAGGAAATCAAAGGGAAAAATAAGCAATGGGACTACATCCAACTAAAAACATTGTGCACATCAAAGAAAACCATCAACAAAATAAAGAAACAAACCACAGAATGGGAGAACATATTTACCAATCAGAATATCTGATAAGGGGTTAATATCCAAAATTTATAAAGAACTTATAAAACTCAATACCACTACAACAAACAATCCTATTTAAAAATGGGCAAAAGACCTGAAGAGACACTTTCCAAAGAGGACATACAGATGGCCAATAAACCTATGAAAAGATGCACAACATCAGTAAACATCAATGAAATGCAAATTAAATCCACAATGAGATAGCACCTCACACCTGTCAGAATGGCCATTATCAATAAATGAACAAACAAGTGTTAGTGAGGATGTGGAGAAACGGAACCCTCATAAACTGTTGGTGGGAATGCAGATTGGTATAGCCACTTTGAAAAGCAATGTGCAGTTATCTCAAAAAATAAAAATGGAAATGCCATCTGACCTAGCCACTCCACTCCTGGCAATTTATCCAAAGAAACCTGAAACACTAATTCAAAAGAATATATGCAGCCATTGTTTATTGCAGCATTATTTACAATAGCAAAGCTATGGAAGCAACCCAAGTGCCCATCAATTGATGAGTGTGTGTGAAATATAAAGAACAAAATTAATGAAAAATAAAATAGACACAGACTCATAGATGCAGAGGATAGACTGATGGTTGCCAGCAAGGAGTGGTGTTAGGGGGCTTGGTGAAAAAGATGAAGGGATTAAGAATTACTAATTGGTAGTTACACAATAGTCAAGGGATATAAAGTATAACATAAGGAATATAGTAAATAATCCTATATAATAAAGAGGTAATATGCAAATTGACCCTCCGTCACACTGTCACAAGATGGGTGCACCCATAGCGGAGGTGGGGTTCCCGTAACGAGCTGTAACGAGCGATCAACAGGGACCTGAGGCTGTGTGGCACCGGGCCGGGGTGGGGTACCTGAGGCCATGCCCCCGGCCCAGCGGGGATGACAGGGGACCTCAGGCTGTGCCCCCCCGCGCCCAGCGGGGTGTGACGGGAGACCTCAGGCCAAGGCCTCCACCCAGCAGGGCTTGAATGGGAACCTCAGGCTGCTCCCCCCACCCCAACTCCAGGCTGGGGGACTGAGGCCGTGTGCCCCGCCCCAGTGCCAGGCCTGGGAACCTGAGTGTGCACAGGGGGACCTGAGGCTATGCCCCCCCACCCAGCAGGGCTTGAAGGGGGCCCTGAGTCTGTGCCTCCTGCCCGGTGCCAGGCCAGGGAACCTGAGGCTGCACCCCCTGCCCACTGGGGCTTGACAGGGTGGGGTTGGCCAGGTCTGGATCTTGCCCAAGGTGGGTGGGGCCGGCCAGGTCTGGGTCTCGCACAATTTCGAGGTGCACATGGGTGGGCGGGGACTTGACTCTGGGTCCCATGGCATGGCCCAGACTCTGACAGGAGGAAGATTTTCATATACATTTTACTAATTTTCTTCATCTATGACACTTCTATTATAGAGAAAGGGCAAATAGCAATATTAAAATATTTCCTCTAGCCGAACCGGTTTGGCTCAGTGGATGGAGCGTCGGCCTGCGGACTCAAGGGTCCCGGGTTCGATTCCGGTCAAGGGCATGTACCTTGGTTGCGGGCACATCCCCACTGGGGGGCGTGCAGGAGGCAGCTGATCGATGTTTCTCTCTCATCAATGTTTCTAGCTCTCTATCCCTCTCCCTTCCTCTCTGTAAAAAATCAATCTCTCATCAATGTTTCTAACTCTCTATCCCTCTCCCTTTCTCTCTGTAAAAACTCAGTAAAATATATTTATAAAAAAATAAAAATAAAATAAAATAAAATATTTCCTCTAATTAATTCCCTTTTAATGTGCATGAATTTTGTGCACCAGGCCATTAGTGTTGTAGTAACTATGTATGATGCCAGTGGGCACCAGAAATATCAAGGGGAACATTTTGTAAAGTATAGGACTGTCTAACCATATGCTATACACCTAAAACTAATACAAAATAATATTGAATGTAAATTGTAATTGAAAAATAAAACAAGAAAGTGAAAAGGCAACCCACAAAATGGGTGAAAATATTTACATATCATCTACACTAATAAAAGACAAACATGCAAATTGACTGTACCTTCGCTATGCCATAAGCCACGCCTACCAGCCAATCAGAGCGACTATATGCAAATTAACCCAACCAAGATGGCGGCCGGCAGCCACGGAGCTGGAGCAAGCAGGAGGCTTGGTTGCTCCAGTGATGGTGGAAGCCAAGCTTCTCGGCCGGCTCTGTGCTCCACTCAAAGCAACAGTTTCAATTATAGAAGATAAATAAACCCCAGATACCTGCTTTCAGCCGGCTGTGGCCACGGAGCTGGAGCCAGCAGGAGCGGGCTCTGAGCTCCACTGAAGGCAACAAAGTTTCGATTATAGAAGGTAAATAAATACCAGAATAAAAAAGAAAAAAGAAAAAAAAAGAGGCTGGGTGCTTCCGTCGTCGGGGGGCCTGGCCAGCCTGAAAACAGCCCTCAGCCCCTCACCCAGACTGGCCAGGCACCCCAGTGGGGACCCCCGACCCTAAAGGGGGTATGGCAAGCCTGAAAACAGCCATCAGCCCCTCACCCAGGCTGGCCAGGCACCCCAGTGGGGACCACCACCCTGATCCGGGACACCCTTCAGGATAAACCAGCCGGCCCCCACCCATGCACCAGGCCTCTATCCTATATAATAAAAGGGTAATATGCAAACTGACCCTAACAGCAGAAAGACTGGGAATGACTGGTCACTATGACACACACTGACCACCAGGGGGAAGATGCTCAATGCAGGAGCTGTCCCCTGGTGGTCAGTGCACTCCCACAGGGGAGCTCTGCTATAGCGGTGGTGGTGGGAGCCTCTTCCACCTCCTCAGCAGCGTTAAGGATGTCTGACTGCAGCTTAGGCCTGCTCCCCACTGGCAAGTGGACATCCCCCAAGGGCTCCCGGGCTGCCAGAGGAATGTCTGATTGCCAGCTTAGGCCCAATCCCCCGGGGAGCAGGCCTAAGCCATCAGGTAGACATCCTTCGAGGGGTCCCAGACTGCGAGAGGACACAAGCCGGGCTGAGGGACGACCCCCCCCCCGCGAGTGCACAAATTTTTGTGCACTGGGCCTCTAGTCTTACTAATAAAAGCCTAGCTGGTCCTCACGCCATCACACCGTGATGCCCTCATGCAGTCACAAGATGGCTGCACGCACAGTGGAGGTGGGTGCTGGTGGCCGCTCTGCGTGGCTTCCACTGGGGTTTCCGTGGCCCCACGCCCACCATGGAGGTGGGTCCCCTGGCTCCAGCCTTCCTCTTTGGGGCAATCCATCGAGGAGCCCTGAATGGGTGGGTGGGGCCTACGTCTTTGGGGTGATTAATCGTGGGGCTCCCACACTGTGAGAGGGCACAGGTCAGCCTGGGGGACTCCCCCCCCCAAGTGCATGAAATTCTTTCACCAGGCCTCTAGTATCTGATAAAGAACTATAATTCAGAATATATAAATTACTCTTACAACTCAGCAATAAAAGGACAAATAACCTAAATAAAAGATGGAGAAAAATTGGGATAAACATTTCTCCAAAGAAGATATACAAATGGACAATAAGTACACAATAAAATGCTCAACATCATCAGCCATTAGGGAAATGCAAATAAAAACTACAGTGAGACACCAGTTCACATCCACTAGGATGGCTGTAATAAAAAAGGCAAACAATAAATGTTGCCAAAGATTTGGAAAAATTGTATCCCCCTCATACACTGTTGGTGGGAATGTAAAATGGTACAGTCACTTTGAAAAACAGTCTGGCACTTCTTCAAAATGTTAACTATATAGTTACCATATGACTTATTAATACAATCCTGGGTAAATACCCAAGAGAAATGAAAATGTATACACACACAAAAAAAGAAAGAAAATGTATACACACACTAAAACTTGTACATGGATATTTATAACAACAATAGCCCAAAAGTGAAAACAACCAAATGTCTACAAGCTAATGAATAAATAAATAAAATGAGATATATCTATACAGTGGAATATTATCTATATATATAAAAGCCTAGTATGCAAAGTGTCCCCTCAGGAGTTCGACCAGGAGACTGAGAGTTCGATCGCTCAATATGATGTGCACTGACCACCAGGGGGCAGTGGGGAACATGGCAGGCAACCACTAGCAGGGTGCTGAGGGAGCAAGGAAAGGAGGAGGCAGGGAGGTGGGAGGAACCTGATCGGCCCTGATCACCCGCCAAGCGTAGGGACCCTACCCATGCACAAATTTTGTGCACCAGGCCTCTAGTCATCTATAATAATAAAAGAGTAATATACTAAATAGACCAGACAGCCAAATGACCTTCCGGATATCATTCCGGACATCCTTCCAGACAAAGCTGCAGAGGCAAGGCTGAGGCAGAGGTGGTTAGGGTCGATCAGGCAGGCAGGCAAGTGGTTAGGGGCAATCAGGCAGTCAGACGAGAGGTTAGGGGTGATCAGGCAGGCAGTCAAGCAGTTAGGGGTAATCAGGCAGGCAGGCAGAGGGGTTAGGGGCAATCAGGCAGGCAGAGTGGTTAGGGGCATTCAGGCAGGCAGGTGAGTGGTTAGGAGCCAGTGGTCCCGGATTGTGAGAGGGTGCAGGCCAGGCTGAGGGACCTCCCCCCACCCGTGCACGAATTTTGTGCACCGGGCCTCTAGTATCTACTTATATAAAAACCCTGGGTGTAACATCACAGCCAGAAGCGCGACCATAAGGAAGGAAGTCAGTCCTGCAGGGGTCATCATGGCAACAGCTGTGCCCTCCTCCAGCTGTTTCCAGGAGGGCGAGAATTCAGGCAGGAACCCGCCCTCAGAGCGGAGGGTGGAAGTGAAATGATGTTTAATGGATCTATTATTGAAGCTACCTTTGGAAATACTATATCTATAGATCAGTGGTTCTCAACCTTGGCTGCACATTAGAATCACCTGGGAATCTTTTTAAAATCCTAATTTCTGGGCCTCATTCTCTGGAAATTCTG
>NW_005369142.1:580027-580678 GCF_000412655.1 Myotis brandtii
GATATACTCGATGGAGATTTTCACACATATTTGAGTGATGATTCCATTGATTCCACTGATGATGCTGAAAAGGAAAATTTTCCCATCAAATTTTTTAATAGTATTACTCCTTCGGGAATGCCATGTCATAAATTAAACTTGAAAGTGGGTGCAATCATCATGCTATTGAGAAATCTCAATAGTAAATGGGGTCTTTGTAATGGTACCAGATTTATTATCAAAAGATTACAACATAACATTATCGAAGCTGAAGTATTAACAGGATCTGCAGAGGGAGAGGTTGTTCTGATTCCAAGAATTAATTTGTCCCCATCTGACATTGGCCTCCCATTTAAATTGATTCGACAACGGTTTCCCTTGATGCCGGCATTTGTGATGACTATTAATAAATCACAAGGACAAACTCTAGACAAAGTAGGCATGTTCCTACCTGAACCGTTTATGCACATGGTCAGTTATATGTTGCTTTCTCTCGAGTTTGAAGAGCATGTGACATTACAGTTAAAGTTCTAAATACTTCATCACAAGGGAAATTAGTCAATCACTCTGAAAGTGTTTTCACTCTTAATGTGGTATACAGGGAGATATTAGAATAAGTTTAATCACTTTATCAGTCATTGTTTGCATCACTGTTGTTTTTATATCATGTTT
>NW_005369142.1:580952-584743 GCF_000412655.1 Myotis brandtii
ATTTTTAAAAAATATTTTTTATTGATTTTTTACAGGGAGGAGGGGAGAGGGATAGAGAGTTAGAAACATCGATGAGAGAGAAACATCGATCAGCTGCCTACTGCACACTCCCTACTGGGGATGTGCCTGCAACCAAGGTACATGCCCTTGAGTGGAATCGAACCTGGGACCCTTGAGTCCACAAGCTGATGCTCTATCCACTGAGCCAAACCGGTTAGGGCAATTAATTCCCTTTTAATGTGCATGAATTTCGTGCACCGGGCTACTAGTATAATTATAAGCCTAATGTGCAAATTATCCCCTTGGTCAGTCATTCGAGTGCGAGTTCGACCAGGAGTTCAACTGCTCGCTATGACGTGTGCTGACCATGAGGGGGCGGTGCAAAACTTGGTGGACCTCAATGACATGGAGCTGGCAGCAGGCAGCAGTGGAGGTGCTGCCGGCCCTTACGAGAGTGGGACAACAACGGGATGGTGGAGCAGGTGAGCGGGAAGCACCAGGCCAAGGTGGGTGCAAGCAGGGGCCCGATTGCCCCGCCGATCACACCACAGATGGAGACCAGTGGTGGCATGGAGTCAGGGAGAGGGGCCACCACCTGGCTCCCAGGCACTGAGGGATCCAGGTGGGGGGGGGCACCCCTGATTAATCACCCTGCAGGCAGGATGGTAGAGTAGGTGAGGGGGTGGCACCAGGCCACAGCAGGGTGCCAGGTGGGGCTTTGGGGCTGTGAGGCTGGGATCATGAGCTGGGGCTGTGAGCCTGGGGGCGTGAGCTGGGGCTCGATTCCCACAGGCCACCCCAAGGGACCCCACCCATGCATGAATTTGTGCACTAGGCCTCTAGTTGACAATAAAAAGAAATGAGGCTGGGACTCTGTGCGACCAGCAAGGGAGACTAAATAGAAGCAACCAATAAGATAAGCAGAAAATCTAATCCACACAATCACCCTGGAAGCTCTAGGTCTAATTGGTCCTAATTTATAAGAGATAAACAGAAGCTCAAAGTGATCATGTTAAAGGAGTGCCAGAATCTAAACACTATATTGTCTGGGTGTAGTCCATGTTTCTCCACCCCTATAGGATTGTAACTGTAGAAAGGATACAATTCTAAATATCTATATACTAGAGGCCCGGTGCCTGCTGTTCAGTCGTTTGGTTGTCCCTCACTAAACCCCCTGCTGGTCTGATCGCCCCACTCATCATGCTTGTTCAGTCATTTGGTTGTCCCTCACTAATCCCCCTGCCGGCCTGGTCATCGGCAGCCATCTTGTGAGGGCATGAGGGTTAATTTGCAAATTACCTCTTTATTATATAGATTATTGTTATAATCAAATATCTTTTGTTTTGATATCAGACTTTAGCCAGTAATTTACCATTATAGTTACATTCCTGATTTAAATTTCTCACACTTGTTAAGAAAACAAACAAAAAAACAACACATATCAGCATCCCTAATCAAAAGTCTTAATATGATTAAATTTAAGAACACTTTGGACTCTTGAGGTTACTCAACCAATAGCAAGGCATGTTTCATATAAAGTTCTAGAGAGAGCGCTTGGCAATGAGCCTGAGAACAGTCTCTAAGAGGAAGCACAGCTTAAGGATCCCAAAGTAGCCACAGGTATGGAAATTTACCTTACTTCTCCCTTCCCTCGGTTGCTCAGTCCTTTTTTCCTTTTTTTTTGATTTCACTAGTATTCTTGCTTCTATATTTCCTCTTTTATCATTTGAATCAGAGTAACATATGCCGTTATGCCGTTACACAAATGGACTTCAACATCTAGGTTACAGGAAACATAATCTTTAAAAATAGAAAAACTATATTGCAAAAATTATACTTAATGTTTTAAAGTGACCAACATTTATATTTAATAGTCAGAAAAGCTTATCCAGAAATTCCAAATAATTACACCTTATTCATATAGTGTTTTCCCCCCTCTTTTTTAGAAATAGAAAACAAGTCTAAATCCTTCATGAAGTGCTTATTTTTAAAATGAATTCCTGACCTCTAGTGGCTAAACTGAATTAATTCAATATGGGAATTTACTACATATCTTAATTACATAAAGAGCCAGGTATTATAACCTCCTTAATGTAATGCAATAGACAATATACAGATCCACCTATAAAATATTTGTAGAAAAAAAATAAAACTTGAATCTGATCTAGCCTCCAGATCTAATCTACAACCAGGTTAGGGGAATAAACAGGAGATAAGTCTCTTAAACAATATCCAACTGAATGGGAAATTCTACCCCACAAAAGACACAGTCTTTAAAAAAATACAAAGAATGAAAATAAACAAAGAGCATTTAAAAAATGATGGGAAAGGAAACTCTTAAAGATGGAAAGGAAGAAGTAAAACTCTCATCATTTGCAGATGACATGATACTGTATATAGAGTACCATAAAGATTCCAACAACAAAAAATAATCTACTAGAACTGATAAATGAATCCAGTAACGTAGCAGGATACAAAATAAATATCCAGAAATCACTTGCATTTTTATACACCAATAGTAAACCATCAGAAAGGGAAAATAAGAAAACAATCCCGTTTACAACTGCATCAAAAAAAACACCTAGAAATAAATTAAACCAAGAAAGTAAAAGACCTGCATTAGAAAAATATAAGTCACTAAAGAAGAAAATTGAAAATGATACAAATAAGTGGAAGTATATAATGTGGTCATGTATAGGAAGAATTAAGATCATTAAGATGTCTATACTACCCAAAGCAATCTATAGATTCAATGCAATTCTTATCAAGATACTAAGGGTGCATTTCACACAACTAGAACAAATATTCCAGGAAATTATATGGAACCACAAAAGACCCCAAATAGCCACAGCAATCTTAAGACAGAAGAAAAAAGTTGGAGGTATCACACAAAACTAACATCAAACTATACTACAAGGCCAAGGTAATCAAAACAACATGGTACTGTCATGAAAACAGACATATAGATCAAGGGAACAGAATAGAGAGCCAAAAAATAAACCCATGTCTTTATAGTCAAATAATATTGATAAAGAAGGCAAGAAGATACAATGGAGGAAAGACAGTATGTTCAATAAATGGTGTTGGAAAAATTGGACAGATACATGGAAAATGAAACTAGACCACCTTCTGACACCACACACAAGAATAAACTCAAAATGGATAAGACTTAAATGCTAGACTTGAAACTGTAAAAAATCTTAGAAGAAAACATAGGCAGTAAACTCATAGCAATCTTTTGGCTGGAATGTCTCCTCAGGCAAGGAAATCAAAGGGAAAAATAAGCAATGGGACTACATGAAACTAACTGGTTTATTTCACTTAACAAAAGAAACCATCAACAAAATGAAGAAACAAACCACAGAATGGTAGAATATATTTACCAATCAGAATATCTGATAAGGGGTTAATATCCAAAATTTATAAAGAACTTATAAAGCTCAACATCACTACAACAAACAATCCTATTTTAAAAATGGGCAAAAGACTGGAAGAGACAATTCTCCAAAGAGGACATACATATGGCCAATAAACCTATCAAAAGATGCTCAACATCAGTAATCATCAGTGAAATGCAAATTAAATCCACAATGAGATAGCACCTCACAACTGTCAAAACAGCCTTCCTATCTAATAAAAGATAAACATGGTAATTAGCCGTACCTCCGCTACCCTTCCCATTGGCTAATCAGGGCGATATGCAAATTAACTGCCAGCCAAGATGGCAGCCGGCAGCCAGGCAGCTTGAAGTGAACATGAGGCTTGCTTGCTTCAGTGACGGAGGAAGCCAA
>NW_005369142.1:585446-587975 GCF_000412655.1 Myotis brandtii
GGCAGCCATCTTGTGAGGGCATGAGGGTTAATTTGCAAATTACCTCTTTATTATATAGATTATTGTTATAATCAAATATCTTTTGTTTTGATATCAGACTTTAGCCAGTAATTTACCATTATAGTTACATTCCTGATTTAAATTTCTCACACTTGTTAAGAAAACAAACAAAAAAACAACACATATCAGCATCCCTAATCAAAAGTCTTAATATGATTAAATTTAAGAACACTTTGGACTCTTGAGGTTACTCAACCAATAGCAAGGCATGTTTCATATAAAGTTCTAGAGAGAGCGCTTGGCAATGAGCCTGAGAACAGTCTCTAAGAGGAAGCACAGCTTAAGGATCCCAAAGTAGCCACAGGTATGGAAATTTACCTTACTTCTCCCTTCCCTCGGTTGCTCAGTCCTTTTTTTTTTCATATTTGATTTCACTAGTATTCTTGCTTCTATATTTCCTCTTTTATCATTTGAATCAGAGTAACATATGCCGTTAAAGCAGCACACAAATGGACTTCAACATCTAGGTTACAGGAAACATAATCTTTAAAAATAGAAAAACTATATTGCAAAAATTATACTTAATGTTTTAAAGTGACCAACATTTATATTTAATAGTCAGAAAAGCTTATCCAGAAATTCCAAATAATTACACCTTATTCATATAGTGTTTTCCCCCCTCTTTTTTAGAAATAGAAAACAAGTCTAAATCCTTCATGAAGTGCTTATTTTTAAAATGAATTCCTGACCTCTAGTGGCTAAACTGAATTAATTCAATATGGGAATTTACTACATATCTTAATTACATAAAGAGCCAGGTATTATAACCTCCTTAATGTAATGCAATAGACAATATACAGATCCACCTATAAAATATTTGTAGAAAAAAAATAAAACTTGAATCTGATCTAGCCTCCAGATCTAATCTACAACCAGGTTAGGGGAATAAACAGGAGATAAGTCTCTTAAACAATATCCAACTGAATGGGAAATTCTACCCCACAAAAGACACAGTCTTTAAAAAAATACAAAGAATGAAAATAAACAAAGAGCATTTAAAAAATGATGGGAAAGGAAACTCTTAAAGATGGAAAGGAAGAAGTAAAACTCTCATCATTTGCAGATGACATGATACTGTATATAGAGTACCATAAAGATTCCAACAACAAAAAATAATCTACTAGAACTGATAAATGAATCCAGTAACGTAGCAGGATACAAAATAAATATCCAGAAATCACTTGCATTTTTATACACCAATAGTAAACCATCAGAAAGGGAAAATAAGAAAACAATCCCGTTTACAACTGCATCAAAAAAAACACCTAGAAATAAATTAAACCAAGAAAGTAAAAGACCTGCATTAGAAAAATATAAGTCACTAAAGAAGAAAATTGAAAATGATACAAATAAGTGGAAGTATATAATGTGGTCATGTATAGGAAGAATTAAGATCATTAAGATGTCTATACTACCCAAAGCAATCTATAGATTCAATGCAATTCTTATCAAGATACTAAGGGTGCATTTCACACAACTAGAACAAATATTCCAGGAAATTATATGGAACCACAAAAGACCCCAAATAGCCACAGCAATCTTAAGACAGAAGAAAAAAGTTGGAGGTATCACACAAAACTAACATCAAACTATACTACAAGGCCAAGGTAATCAAAACAACATGGTACTGTCATGAAAACAGACATATAGATCAAGGGAACAGAATAGAGAGCCAAAAAATAAACCCATGTCTTTATAGTCAAATAATATTGATAAAGAAGGCAAGAAGATACAATGGAGGAAAGACAGTATGTTCAATAAATGGTGTTGGAAAAATTGGACAGATACATGGAAAATGAAACTAGACCACCTTCTGACACCACACACAAGAATAAACTCAAAATGGATAAGACTTAAATGCTAGACTTGAAACTGTAAAAAATCTTAGAAGAAAACATAGGCAGTAAACTCATAGCAATCTTTTGGCTGGAATGTCTCCTCAGGCAAGGAAATCAAAGGGAAAAATAAGCAATGGGACTACATGAAACTAACTGGTTTATTTCACTTAACAAAAGAAACCATCAACAAAATGAAGAAACAAACCACAGAATGGTAGAATATATTTACCAATCAGAATATCTGATAAGGGGTTAATATCCAAAATTTATAAAGAACTTATAAAGCTCAACATCACTACAACAAACAATCCTATTTTAAAAATGGGCAAAAGACTGGAAGAGACAATTCTCCAAAGAGGACATACATATGGCCAATAAACCTATCAAAAGATGCTCAACATCAGTAATCATCAGTGAAATGCAAATTAAATCCACAATGAGATAGCACCTCACAACTGTCAAAACAGCCTTCCTATCTAATAAAAGATAAACATGGTAATTAGCCGTACCTCCGCTACCCTTCCCATTGGCTAATCAGGGCGATATGCAAATTAACTGCCAGCCAAGATGGCGGCCGGCAGCCAGGCAGCTTGAAGCGAACATGAGGCTTGCTTGCTTCAGTGACGGAGGA
>NW_005369142.1:589059-593320 GCF_000412655.1 Myotis brandtii
CATCGCAACCTCCCGATCCACCCTGCTCTGTGCATGACGGGGGCGGCGCCCCAACTCCCCAATCAGCCCTGCTCTGAGCCCGACCAGGGGCTGCACCTAGGGATTGGGCCTGCCCTCTGCCACCCGGGAGCAGGCCTAAGCCAGCAGGTCGTTATCTCCCGAGGGGTCCCAGACTGCAAGAGGGCACAGGCCAGGCTGAGGGACCCCCCTCCCCCCCGAGTGCACAAATTTTTGTGCACTGGGCCTCTAGTCTATATATATAAAAGCCTAAGCCTACTGTCCAGTAGCTATGACACGTACTAACCACCAGGGGTCAGATGCTCAACACAGCAGTGGAAACTACAGGCATAGAAACATGGAACAGACTGATGAATCTCAGAGGGAAGAGGGGAAGGGGAGGGGGGGAAGAGATTAACCAAAGATCTTACAGTATATGAATACTAGATGCCCAGTGCACGAATCCCTCAATCTGGCCTGCACCCTCTCGCAATCCGGGACCCCTCGGAGGATGTCAGAGAGCCAGTTTCGGCCCGATCCTTGCAGACCAGGCCGAGCAGCCTCTATTCATCAATAAATGAACAAACAACAAGTGTTGGTGAGGATGTGGAGAAATGGAAACACTCGTACATTGTTGGTGGGAATGCAGATTGGTGTAGCCACTTTGAAAAGCATTATGTAGTTATCTCAAAAAATAAAAATGGAAATGCCATCTGACTACCAATGGACACAGACACTAGGAGGTTGAGAGCATGTGCTGGGGGGTGAGAGTGGCTGGGGAGAGGTCAGATTCCACTCCTGGCGATTTATCCAAAGAAACTCGAAACACTAATTCCAAAGAATATATACAATAGCAAAGCTATGGAAGCAACCAGTAGATGAATGAATAAAAAGTTGTGGTACATTTACACAATGGAATACTACTTGGCCATAAAAAGAAGGTAATCTTATCTTTTGTAATAGCATGGATGGGCCTAAGAGTATTATGCTAAGTGAAATAAGTCAGTCAGAATAAGGAAAATAACATATCATTTCGCTTATATGTGTGGAATCTAATAAACAGAATAAACAAACAAAATAGAAATATATTAATAGATACAGAGAACAGACTGACAGCTGTCAGAGGGAGAGAAGTTGAGAGGCTGGGAGAGAAGAGTGAAGGGATTAAGCAAAAGCAACAACAACTAATAGAAAGACAAGAGTTTGGTGATTGCCAGAAGGAAAGGGGGGTGAATGCAGTAGAAGAGAAAAAAGGGGAAATAAATCATGATGGAAAGAAATTTGACTTGGGGTGGTGAACACACTGTACAATATACAGATCATGTATTATAGAATTGTACACCTGAACTTATGTTATTTTATTAACCAATGTCACCCAAATAAGTTCAATTTTAAAAAGCAATGGGGAAAAAAATGAAGCAGGGGAAATGCAAGTATGTGGGCTTACTGATGCCAGATTACAGAAATGGCTCAAAAGTAAGAGGCCATTAATGAGAAGAAGGTTTTAATTAACTATGGCCTTGAAGTTACTCTTGGAAAGTGAGGAGCACTCAGTTGTGAGAGGTACATTAACCTCTTTAGACCACTATAGTTCAAAGTGTTCCATAGGGTTCATTTATTAAATGGGTCCTAATTGCTCTTTAATATACCTTCCAAAAGTAACTTTATTATGCTCTGATTAGGCTTGGATTTGCAAAGTGCTATGATTCTTTTTGTAACTCCATAATCAAATTCAAGGATGTGGGCAGCTAATCCAGTGGAGAGCTATATATCTAATTTGGATCCAGAGTCCTACCAACAAAGTCATGCAACCTTTCATTTTATTTTCCAGTGTGTAAACATGGAGATAAAAAATTGATACACCTTGTAGTACAATATGCCTTTTACTAAATAACTATGCATGTTAATATAAAAAAGTAAAAGTGTATTGAGACATGTTAAGCAAATTCAATGTATAGCCTTTGGATTCTGATTTGAACAAATTTTCTCTTCTATTGTGAAAACTAGAAAAATATAAGCTTTGAATATCAGATGACATTAAGGAATTATAGTTTATTTTTTAGGTGTGATATTGATATTATGATAACTTTTTAAATGATTTCTTAATGCTATATGTGAAGTGTTTACTATTGGAATTTTTTTTTTCTTTTTTAAAAATATATTTTATTAATTTTTTTTACAGGGGAGAGGGATAGAGAGTCAAAAACATCGATGAGAGAGAAACATCGATCAGCTGCCTCCTGCACACTCCCCACTGGGGATGTGCCCACAACCAAGGTACATGCCCTTGACCGTAATCCAACCTGAGACCCTTGAGTCCGCAGGCTGACGCTCTATCCACTGAGCCAAATCGGTTAGGGCTGTACATATCTTTCTTCATTAAAGACTTGAACAGCTGTTTCTCCCCGATACTATGTTTGGCTTTCATACCATATGATATTCAAATGAGTTTTCAAAATCTTCAAGAGCTTTATGAATCATGGACTTCTTTGGTTTGTCTGTTCAGTAGGCTCACTTTTAATGCATACTAGCTAGGACATAGAACAGTGATGGCGAACCTACTATTGGAATTTTTAAATATTAAAAAAACAATTACAAGTAGAAAAATGTACAGCTGCAAAGGCAAATTTTAAGAAGATGTCTTCTTGGGGTGTTGGAAACATAGGGTTTTGTGGAATTTTTAATGATGTTTGCCCATATAAGATTGGAAGCCATCATATTATTTTTGCAGAGAACTGATACAATCAGATTTATATGTTTAAAAGGTCATTATCTCTAAAAAGAAGATGACAAGCAAAGATGAAAACAGGGCAACTAGTTAGGAAGCTATTATAATAATTTACAATAAGGAAGATGGTGGCCTGGACAGCATGGGGAGAAGTGGTCATATTAATTGATATCTCAAATGTAGAGCTGACAGGATTTACTGACAGCTAACTGTGTGAGAAAAAGAAAAAATCAAAATGACCACAATTTTGATTGCATATCCAGAGAATGTCCTGCACTGTACAGTTGCTAGAATCTGTTCTGATTAGTCTGTGAACAAGGCATTTTTTCCTGTACTGTGCCTGGAGCTCTTCTGAAGATACACTCACACACCTGAACAACAACTTGCACAGTGTGGTCGAAGTTAAGCCTCTCAGTCATCCAGCCTCAGGGTGAATCCCACCAAGAACAGGCCAACGGTAATAAATATGCAATTACAAGAGAAGAGCCCATATAACCAACAAAAGGGACATTCCTAGAGCATAGATCTCAGAAGATCAAGGAGACTGCGCAACTGGGCCCCACATAACACCTACTAAAAAAGCCCTCCCCATGAAGACATTGACTCAAAACATTTCTATCTAATACATAAAACAAACACAAAACGACAGCCAACATGGAGAAACAAAGAAACAGGCTCCAAATGATAAAACAGGAAAAAACTCCAGAAAAAAGAGGTAAATGAAATGAAGGCAAGCAATTTATCAGATAAAGAATTCAAAGTAGGGAGAGAAACCAAGATGGTGACAAAGGTAAACACCGGAAATTGCTGCCTCCCACAACAACTTCAAAAATACAACGAAAAGACAAAATGGACATCATCCAGAACTACAGGAAGGCTGGCTGAGTGGAAATTCTAGAACTAGAAGGAAAGAGAAAAGCACTGAGACTCAAAGGAGGTGCGGAAGTAAAGTGCAGAGGTACGGAGGCTCAAGCGCGCATGCGGAAAGGGGCTGGTACCTGAGGACTCTGCTGTCTTTTTGAATCGGGAGGGAGTCACAAGCTCCCGACTGCTCTGAACTCCAGTTCCGGGAAGTCTCTGGGGACCCAGGGCTCATACAGGGAAAAAGTGGACTGTCTGGCAGCAGGCAGAACTCGGAACTTAAGGGCAGCTTTCCCTCAGAGGTGCTTGCAGCAATTACCAGGACACTGAGACTCGCGGCCCCTTAGGGCAGGGCTAAGGATCAACCATAGCTGCTTGCTCCACCCTGTTGATTCCTAGACCCCACCCCACCCAGGCTGCCGCAGAGGCTTTTGCATATGAATGCCCTGGCCTTTTGCAACCTGAAAATTACCTAACAAATTACAACCTCATCTGGGCACCTCCAAACCCCCAAAAAGGAAGGGAAATTTGCAGATCTCTTCGTAGCTCCTGCTGGGTAGCCTCAGGCAGAGGCTAAATTAGCACCTCCTTAGATCCAAGAGCCAGTGTACCCAGTGGTCAGAGTGGGACCATCCAGATTACAACTCCTCAGATCCATAAGGGACACACTCAGGG
>NW_005369142.1:594785-596303 GCF_000412655.1 Myotis brandtii
GGGCATGAGGGGGGGGGTGTAGGGGGTAACGTGGGGATAAGGACACATATGTAATATCTTAATCAATTAAAAATATATTTAAAAAAAGAATTCAAAGAATTGTTATGATGCTCAAGGAATTTAGTGAGAATTACAAGGAAAAATTTGGAAATATAACAACATGATAAAGGACATAGAGACTATGAATAAGAAACAGTCAGAAATGAATAATACTATATATGACATCAAAAATACACAGGGTCTATTTTTGTTCATCAGTTTATGTTGTTCATTATATTTCACAAATGAGTGAGATCATGTGATATTTATCATTCTCTGACTGGCTATTTTCACTTAGAATAATGCTCTCCAGGTCCATCCATGCTGTTGTAACTGGTAAGAGTTCCTTCTTTTTTACAACAGGGTAGTATTCCATTGTGTAGACATACCACAGTTTTTTAATCCATTTGTCTGCTGACAGGCACTTATGCTCTTTCCAAATCTTAGCTATTGTAAATTGTGCGGCTATGAAACATCGAACTGACTGTCAAATATCAGAGGAAAGGCAGGGGAAGGTGGTAAGAGATCAACCAAAGGACTTGTATGCATGAATATAAGCATTACCAATGGACACAGACACTAGGAGGTTGAGAGCATGTGCTGGGGGGTGAGAGTGGCTGGGGAGAGGTCAATGGGGGGAAAAGGAGATATATGTAACACTTTAATCAATATAGAATTTAAAAAATAATAATAATAATATTCTAATAACAAAAAATTAAAAAAAAATAAAAATCTTCCCTAAACTGCTGAAAAAAAATGTCACATGATTTCAGGAAGCACAGAGTCCCAATCAAGATGAACTGAAAGATCTACACCAAGACATATCATAATTAAAGTGACAAAGGTTAAAGACATAGAGAGAATCTTAAAGGCCATGAAAGAAACAGTTACATATAAGAAAATTCCCATAAGGCTATAATTTGATTTCTCACCAAAACTCTTCAGACCAGAAAATATTGGCATAAAGTATTCAAAGTAATAAAAAACAAGGACCCAAAACCAAGAATACTCCATGCAGCATAGGTGTACTTCAAAATTGAAGGTAAAATTAAAAGCTTCCCAGACGGAAAAAAAAAATCTAAATGAGTTCATCAGCACCAAATCAGTACTGCAAGAAATGTTAAAGGAACTGCTTTAAGAAGAAGAAATAGAGAGAGAGAGAATCAAAGGCAATAAATAAGTACCTATCAATGAATTTGACCCAATGATCCCACTTCTATGAATATATCCTAGAAAACTGAAAACACCAATCAGAAAGGCTATATGCACCCTTATGTTCATAGAAGCACAATTTACAATAGTTAAGATCTGGGGGGAGAAACCAAGATGGCGGCATAGGTAAACACCAGAAATTGCTGCCTCCCACAACAAATTTAAAAATACAACTAAAAGACAAAACGGACATCATCCAAAACCACAGGAAGGCTGGCTGAGTGGAAATTCTACAACTAGAAGGAAAGAGAAAAGCACACTGAGACT
>NW_005369142.1:598583-603585 GCF_000412655.1 Myotis brandtii
GGGGGGGGGAGGGGGGAGGGCGGGGTGGGAACTGGGTGGAGGGGAGCTATGGGGGGAAAAAAGAGGAACAACTGTAATAATCTGATCAATAATGATTTAATTAAAAAAATCTGGAAACAGCCCAAGTGCCATCAGTAGATGAGTGGATAAAAAGGCTGCGGTACAGTGAGAGCAAAAATGGATAGACAAAGAAACCCTCAAAGGAAAGAAAAGGAAGAATCGCCAGAAAAGCAGCTAAATGAAACAGAGGCATGCAATATGTCAAAAAAGAAATCAGAATAAGGGTCATACAATTCATAAACCAGATAGATGAAAAAATCAACAATTATGTAACAATCAAGAAGAAATGGAGAGTGATATAGCTGCAATAAAAAAAAAAACACCATGGAAAGTTTCAACAGTAGACTAGGAGAAGCATAGGACCAAATTAGCAAATTAGAAGACAGGGAAGCAAAACACCCAAACTGAACTGCAATTGGAGAAAAAAAATTAAAAGATGGAGGAGAGCCTAAGGGAGCTTTGGGACAACATGAAATGAAGAAACATAAGAATAATAGGTATTTCAGAAAGACAGGAAAGGAACAAGGGTTAGAAAACCTATTTGAAGAAATAATATCAGAAAACTTCCCTGATGTGGAGAAGAAAAAAGTCACACAAGCACAGAGAGTCCCAAACAAGATGAACCTGAAAAGATGAATTATAATTACTAAGGCAAACATTCAGGACAAAGAAAGAATCTTAAAGGCTGCAAGAGAGAGACAGAAAGTTATATACAAGGGATCTCCCATTAGATTATCAAATGATTTCACAACAGAAACACGTCAGGCCAGAAAGAAACAAAAGGAAATTTACAAAGTGATGCAAAGCAAGGGACTGAATCCAAGAATACTCTATCCAGCAAGGCTATCATTCAAAATTGAAGAGGAAATAAGGACCTTCACAGACTTTAAAAAAAAAAAAGCTAAGGGAGTTTATCGCTACCAAGCCAGCAATAAAGAAATGCTAAAAGCACTTGTGTAAAAAGAAGAAATATAAAGGGAAGAAGGAACACAGGAACAAGAATTAAAAATGGCTACAAACAAGTACCTATCAATAATAATTTAAAACGCACATGGACTAAATACTCCAATCAATCAAAACACATCAAGTGGTTGAATGGATAAAAAAAATGACCCATATATATGCTGTCTACAAGAGTCCCACCTCAGAACAAGGAAATCGCATGGACTGAAAGTGAAGGTATGGAAAAAATTTTATAGGCAAATGGAAAGGAAAAGAAAGCTGTTATCTGGGGTAGCAATACTTATATCTAACAAAATAGACCTCAAAGTGAAAGCCATAACAAGATATAAGGAAGGTCATTTCATAATACTAAAGGGATCAATACAACCAGAGGATATAAACCTGATAAACATATATGCACCCAATGCAGGAGTACACAAATACATAAAAAAAAATCTCCTGAAAGATATCAAAGGAGAGATCGACAATAATACAATCATAGTAGGGGACTTTAATACACCACTGACATCACTGGATAAATCCTCTAGACAAACAATCAGCAAAGAAACAGCAATCCTAAATGAATCACTAGATCAGATGGACTTAATTGACATCTTCAGAACACTTCACCCCAAAGCCATGGAATATACATTCCTCTCAGGTGCTCATGGGACATATTCAAAAATAGACCACATATTGGGTCACAAGCAAAGTCTCCACAAATTCAAGAAGATCAAGCATCTTCTCAGACAACAATGGCATAATATTAGAAATAAACTACAATAAAAACAATCCAAAAAATTCAAACACTTGGAAGCTGAATAGCATGCTATTAAACAATCATGGGTTACCAAAGAGATCAAAGAGAAAATTAAAAAACATCCTGGAAACAAATGACAATGAAAACACAAAAATCCAAAATCTATGGGATACAATGAAAGCAGTCCTGAGAGGGAAGTTTATAGCACTACAGGCCTACCTCAAAAAAAAAATGAGAAAAAATGGTAGTAAATCATCGAATTCTATAACTTAAAGAATTAGAAAGAGAGCAACAAGAAAAGCCCAGAGTGAGCAAAAGGAAGGAGATAATAAAGATCAGAGCAGATATAAATGACATAGACCCCCCCCCAAAAAAAAATACAAAGGATCAATGAAACCAAGAGCTGGTTCTTTAAAAGGATAAACAAGATTGATGAACTTCTAGACAGGCTCACCAAGAAGCATAGAGAGAGGACCCAAATAAACAAAATCAGAAATGAGGCGAAATAACAACAGCTCCCACAGAAATACAAAGGATTATTAAAAAATACTATGGACAACTCTATTCCAACAAACTAGACATCCTGGAGGAAATGGACATATTCCTAGAAAAATAAAACCATCTAAAACTCAACCAGGAAGAATCTAAAAATCTCAATAGGCCAATAACTATGGAAGAAATTGAAGCAGTCATCAAAAAGCTTCCAGCAAACAAGAGCCTGGGGCCAGAAAACTTCACAAGGAGTTTTACCAAACAATCAAGGAAAAACTAAAACCTATCCTCCTTAGACAGTTCCAAAAATATCAAAAGGAAGGAACGCTTCCAAGTTCATTCTATGAAGCCAGCATTACCCTAATAACAAAACCAGATAAAGACAACACAATGAAAGAGAATTACAGGCCAATATCTCTCATGAACACAGATGCCAAAATCCTCAACAAAATTCTAGCAAATCGGATCAAGCATTACATCAGAAAGATCATACACCATGATCAAGTAGAATTTATCCCGGGGATGCAGGGATGGTACATCACATAAACAAATTTAGAAACAAAAATCACATAATCATATCAATTGATGCAGAAAAAGCATTTGACAAAATCCAACACCCATTCTTCATAAAAACTCTCAGCAAAGTAGGAATAGAGGGATCATACCTTAACAGAATAAAAGCTTTACATGACAAACCTACAGTTAGCATCTTACTCAATGGGCAAAAACTAAAATCACTTCCCCTAAGAAAAGGAACAAGACAAGATGCCCACTCTCGCCACTTCTGTTCGACATAGTACTGGAAGTGCTAGCCATAGCGATCAGACAAGAAGAAAAAATAAAAGGCATCCAAATAGAAAAAGAAGAAGTAAAATTGTCATTATTTGCAGATGACATGATACTGTACATTGAAAACTCTAAAGACTCCATCAAAAAACTGCTAGACTTAATAAATGAATTTGGCAATGTAGCAGGATACAAAGTGAACACCCAAAAATCTATGGCTTTTTTATACACCAATAATGAATTTACAAAGAGAGAACCTTTAAAAAATCACATTTTCCATTGCAGCAACAACAAAAATAAGATACCTAGGAATAAACTAAGGAGGTAAAAGACCTGTACTCAAAAAACTACAGGACAATGAAAAAAGAGATAGAGGAAGACATAAACAGATGGAAGAATATACCATGTTCATGGATTGGTAGAATCAACATCATTAAAATATCCATACTACCCAAAGTAATCTATAGATTCAATGCAATCCCTGTTAAAATACCAACAGCATATTTCACAGACATAGAAGAAACTCTTCAAAAATTCATGTGGAATAAAAATTAAAATAAAATAAATAAATAAATAAACCACCATATAGCCACAGCAATCCTGAGCAAGAAAAAAAAAGTTAGAGGGATCACAATACCAGAGATCAAGCTATATTACAAAGCCATTTTTCTCAAAACTGCCTGGTACTGGCACAGGAACAGACATATAGATCAATGGAACAGAACAAAGAACCCAAAAATCGACCCAAGCCATTTTGCTCAATTAATATTTGACAAAGAAGGAAAGAGCATAAAATAGAGTCAAGACAGTCTCTTCAATAAATGGTCCTGGGAAAATTGGTCAGATACATGCAAAAAAGTGAAACTAGACCACCAACTTACACCATACACAATAAACTCAAAATGGATAAAGCACTTAAATGTAAGATGGGAAACCATAAAAACCTGAGAAGAATCCACAGGCAGCAAAATAGCAGACATTTGTCATAGCAATATCTTTACCGATACAGCTCCTGGGGCAATGGAAACTAAGGAGAAAATAAACAAATGGGACTACATCAAAATAAAAAGCTTCTGCACAGCAAAGAAACCATCACCAAAACAACAAGAAATCCCACAGTATTGGAGAACACATTTGCCAATGTTATCTCTGATAAGGGTTTAATCTCCAAAATTTACAGGAACTCATACAACTTAACAAAAGGAAGATAAACAATCCAATCAAAAAATGGACAAAGGACCTGAATAGAAACTTTTTGAAAGAGGACATACAGAAGGCCAAGAGACATATGAAAACATGCTCAAAGTCACTAATCACCCAAGAGATGCAAATCAAAACCACAATGAGGGCCCTTGCTGGTTTGGCTCAGTGGATAGAGGGTTAGCCTGCGGACTGAAGGGTCCTGGATTTGATTCCAGTCAAGGGGACATGCCCAGGTCGCGGGCTTGATCCCTAATAGGCAGCATGCATGAGGCAGCCAATCAATGATTCTCTCATCATCGATGTTTCTCTCTCTCTCCTTCTCCCTTCCTCTATGGAATCAATAAAAATATATTTTAACAAAACAACAACAATGAGGTACCATCTCACACCTGTCAGAATGGCTATCATCAACAAATCAACAAATGACAAATGCTATGGAAGATTTGGCGAAAAAGGAACCCTCTTGCACTGCTGGTGAGAATACAAACTGGTGCAGCCACTGGGCAAAACAGTATGGAGTTTCCTTGGGGAAAACAGTATGGAGTTTCCTCAAAAAATTATAAATGGAACTCCTATTTGACCCAGTAATCCTACTTCTAAAAATATATCCTAAGAAATCAAAAACACCAATCAGAAAGGATATATGCACCCCTGTGTTCACTGCAGCACAATTTACAATAGCTAAATTTGGAAACAGACTAAATGCCCACCAGCTGATGAGTGGATTAAAAAAACTGTGGTACATCTACACAATGGAAT
>NW_005369142.1:603653-605913 GCF_000412655.1 Myotis brandtii
TGCTAAGCAAAAGCCAGTTGGAGAAAGATAAATATCACATGATCTCACTCATTTGTGGAATATAACGAACAACATAAACTGATGAACAAAAATAGATCCAGAGATAGAGAAGCATCAAATAGACCATCAAACCTCAGAGGGAAGGCAGGGCAGATTGGGGGGTCGATGGCAGGTAAGAGATCAACCAAAGGATTTGTATGCATGCATATAAACATAACCAATGGACACAGACAGCAGGGGTGTGGGGGCATGTTCTTGGGGGTGGGAGTGGCCAGGGAGGGGTTGATGGGGGAAAAGGGATACATATCTAATACTGTAAACAATAATAAATAAAGTCTTAAAAAATAATTTCCACCAAAAACAATAATAATAATAAGTGGAACAGAAAATCAAAGTTTTTCTCTCCCCCCACCCCTTTCTCTCTTTCTCTCTAAAATCAATAAATAATTTTTTTAAAAAAGAAAGAAAACATCACCATGCTACAGAAATTGGTTCTCCTTCTCCTTTTTTGCACATAACAAGGTACTAACAACAGGCATCTTGACAATTGTTTTATAAGCAATCTGATTTTGCACAGCTGCAAGCAATGCAACAGCTTACTTTCAGTGGGAAACAAATGAGAAAAGAAATAAACTGAAAAAGTATAAACCATAATCCATCTGTAACTAACTATTTGGAGAGTGGAATATGGCAGAGACCAGTGAGATATGTGGGCAATTCAGCCAGATGCAGGTTATTATAATAATCTAGTCTCACCTAGAAGGATGTTGAATAATCCTATGGATGCAGTACCAAAATCTGTTTGAACATCAACAAATAACGTGTCCAGTATCTGCTGTTAGCTGGACTCTTGAAGGAAGATGGTTGGAAAATGCTTGAGCCTCTAGTGGAGAGTTCACTGTGTGGAATGGACTCAATTTCAATTTTGAAACAATATTACAAGCTCATGATAGCCCAGTGAGGGCCATGACTTGGTCACATAATGACATATGGATGTTGGCAGGAGAGCATAGAAGATGTGTAAAATATTGGCAATCAAACATGAAAAATGTTGATGTTCCAGGCACATAAAGAGGTGATTAGAGACCAGGTTTATACATTATATACCATTTTCAGCAGTCTCTATTGTCATAGTTAAATTATTTTCTAAGTGTATTCTGGGTGCAGAGATGCATGGGCTCTGTCAAATTCTTGAAAACTTTCTGCACCCTACACTCAATATTTTTCTTTGTTTTCACACAATTACCATTTTGCTGGCACTTTTCTGAAGCAGTGTTGTCCTGGTATCAGCATTTACAATATGTTACAGATGTATTGTCTGCCACATTTTTTACTGGTTTTTGCTTTTTATCTATGGTTAATAATTTGTATATGTTAAATTTATTTTTATTACCTATTGTGTAAGATAAGAATATTTCATTCCAAATAAAGAATCCATTCTTAAAAAAAAATAATTGGAGAGTCATTCATTGCAATTTAGAAATCCCTCTTATGGTTCTCAAACTTCACAGCACTTAAGAATCTCCAGAGGAATTAGAATAAAAGACTTATTAATTGAAAAAAAACTTATTAAGTTTATAATAAAATTAGTATATTGAGCTTAAGGGCTAAAAAAATCTAAATTTACAAGTTGATCATTTTAATAAGGAATATTCATTAAAACACTGGAAATTATAGTTTTCCTTTTTTTATATTTTATTGGTTGTTTTTTTTTTACAGAGAGGAAGGGAGAGAGATAGAGAGTTAGAAATATCAATGAGAGAGAAACATCGATCAGCTGCCTCCTGCACACTCCCTACTGGGGATGTGCCCACAACCAAGGTACATGCCCTTGACCAGAATCAAACCTGGGACCCTTGAGTCCGCAGGCCGGTGCTCTATCCATTGAGCCAAACCGGTTTTGGCAATTATAGTTTTCTTAAGCCCCAAATCTTCCCTCAAGACAATTAGCAATACAGCTCACATTTCTCAAGGCTCTTTACAGATCTTCTTGCCTTTATGGCTGACACACACTTCTTCTTTTCCTTGGTTTCAACTACTATCTTTATGCCAATTATTAAGAAGTTAATCATTCTAATTTAGGGAATCTCTTAAAAGTATGGTGAGTTTCCAGACCTGGTAGGGATTGTGGTGATCAAGCCAGGAATTGTCCCAGGTAGGCTCCATCCCAGTTTACAAAAGCATTTTTTAGTAATACTGTTAGCTTGTTACCCTCTGATTATAACAGTGCTTATTTTAGGTAAACTTTTATATATATATG
>NW_005369142.1:605934-611437 GCF_000412655.1 Myotis brandtii
ATATTAATATGTTGTTATTGATTTTTTTATAGAGAGAGGAATGGAGAGGGATAGAGAGATAGAAAGATCAATGAGAGAGGAATATCATCCATCAGCTGGCTCCTGCACTGGCTCCACAACCTGGACATGTGTCCTTGACCAGGAGTTGAACTGGTGAACTCTTGGTTCCTGGGGTGACACTCAACCACTGAGCTACACCAGCTGGGCTAGGATCTATATTTTTTTAAAAGAGAACAAGTTGTTCAAGAAAAAATACTAACATCATACTGGCTATTCCATTTGGTGCTACAGTATGTCACTTATATACAAGAAAACGCTCCCAATATAATGGAAACATGTAATGTTTTTCAGCGAGCATTTTGGAGGCCCTAATTTATAAGGATACTGGGATTTGTAAAATATCAGAGAACAGATATGTTCAAGTAGATAAATATAATGCATGTTACATACATAATGCAATACCAGAAACCTAAAATGTCAAAACAAAAGTGGACAAGCTAAAAAGGTAAGAATGGCTTTATTTAAGGCTACGTAAAGAGGTAACAGAGATCAATGAAGTCTGAAATCAACTCCAATGAAATAAAGAATGGAAGAGTTGTTATTGTTTTTCTTCTTAAACTATTTTATTATGATAAGATATACATAAAACAAAATTTATGATAGATTCAACTGAGAACTGTTGGCCATCAAAACACCCAATAAATAGGGGGTGAGTGGTTCAGTCCTGGAGCAGGACCTGTACCAAGTTTTCAGTATATCCAAGAATTCAGTGAGAGTGGGGAAAAGTACTTTTAAGAATCAACTGCTCGGCTTCTAAAGACTGGGTATCCTGGACAAGGAAAGTCCTTTGCAGAGAGGTGAATAATCAGTGGTGAAGCATAAGCAGAACTCCAAAGGGGCAACAAAAGAAATAAAGCTAAATTGGGGAACATTCACCTGGAATTACCAAGTGAGGTCCACCTGAGGAGGAGACTATATCAAGGAAGGATAGAAAACATCTGGAGACTTGTAGGAAGGGTGAGGTCGTGAGACTGGCTGACCCAGCTTCCACAGGCATCAGGCCAAGAGTCAAGACAGATCTCTCAGCTATAGGAGAGTCTTTTCCCTGAGAAGATCAAGGCCCGGTACCCAGGCTGGGCTCCACAGCCCAGAGCACCAGAGCCAAGACCAGTGGACCACATAGCATCAAGCTATAAAAGGTAGCAGGGCTTCTGGATGCTGGGGAGTCTAGAGGTGGTCAGAGATAAAACCACAGTTTATTTATTTATTTCTTTTTAACTCATAGCACAGGATTTTTATTTGCAGCTATTCACCCGAGGCTTCAGTGGAGGGAGGGCATTATGGACTGAAGGTGCCTGAGGAAAGGCTGAGGTAGGAAGCATTGCGGGGAGATGCCGGAAGCCAGTCCATCCTTGCTGCTTGACACAGTCGCTGCAGGAAAGAAACATCTGCACAGCATATGTTTCAAGGGACCTGGCATATATAGCATATTGTTCTTAATATGTTTGCTCTCCTTAGCACCATGTGTTTTAACCAAGGTCACCTCTCCGAGAAAGGTTGTTTCCCCAGGTGGGGATTTTTCCCTGAGGTTAGGGAGGGGATACAACCCCTTAACTAAGTGCCAGGCGGGTAGTTAATCACTTTAACTACAAACAATCACGCTTAAGCTACATAATCTTTACTCCCTGGAATGGAGATAAGAAACGCCCTAACCTTTGCAATAGAAATTGACAGGATTAAAATCGACTGGTATAAATACAGATGTAACAAGACAATAAACATCAGATCCTAACCAGAACTTGGCTGGAGATCCTGGCTAGAGGTCCTGACTAGGCTGCTGATCAACTGAAGGCTGTCTCCATGTCATTCCTTCTTCTCCAACCCCATCCACACCTTTGGGGACCCCTGGACCTGCTGTGGTTGGACCCCAGCGGGGAGACATGGAAAAGAAACAGCTGGGAGACCGGCATTTGGTCGCACCCTCCCTCTACCCCAAAACTGAAATGGCCATTTTTCCTGAAAGGTGCTGTCCCCTTCCAGGAGTCACAGCTCAGGAAAAGGAAAAAAAAACCCACCCTAGGTGATATAGCCCACCCCACCCACAGGAGCTCTGCCTGCCACACCCTGCATCTTGACCTTTGCAGAGGAGACAGTAGCAGAGTACAAGTCAACAGGTTTGAACAGTCTCAGGGAGCATCAGTCATTGGCATGGGGGTGGGAGCATCTGCCCCACTAACACAGGAAACTGCTAGTGCTTTCCCCTCACAGGTGAGCTGATAGAAATTCCAGGTTTCCAGCTGATCACAGTGGACTGCATATGAGGATCTCTGCCCAGCCAAGAGCAGAAAGATATTCTGGGACACTCTCAGAGGAATAGCTCTGGGATGGGGAAACACACCCATCACTTTCCCTGAAATCTGAATGGCACCTCCCCATCACAGAAACCAGAGGTATAGACCCCCAATTCCACCTAAAGCCCTTTCAGAAAGATTTTTGAGTCATTAAGATTGACAGCAGGCTGTCAGGCAAAGACAGATAGAGGCGGATCCCAGGGAACCTAGGGAAGTTTGCTGACCCATCCCTGGGCCCCATGCTGCTAACAAACCAGTCTTAGCGTACAGCATGACCACTCCCATGTCCAGTCAAGTTCTGTGGAGAAAGACACAAACTGTGGATCACTTGAAGCTTCAAACAGGTTGCTGAGAGCCAAAGGAGGACAGTTTCCGACAGTGATTAGAACTTAAGTACCTTCCAGGAAGTCCAGAATTGGCAGACAGAAGTCAGTAACAGTCATCAGAAGAGCAGGATCCAAAGGGAGCTCTCAAGAGGCACTAAACTCTGCTGAGATAAATGCCAGTTTACTTTTCTTTTTCTTTACTTTCTTTATGTTTTTTCTTTATTGGTTTGTTATTACTTTAGTCCCTCTTTTTTTCTATCATAGATCTAATTTTTCCCTTTTCTTTTTTTACCCTATTTTTCTTCCTTCTTCTACTTTCTTTTTGTTTTTCATTTTCTTATTTTTTGGTTTCTTCTCTATTTTAATTTTCATAAATATTTCCTTTCTCTTTTCTTTTATACTGTTTTCCTTCCCCTATTCTTTATTCTTATTTTCTTCCTTTCATCTCTGCCCTTTCACATTCCTTTTTCTTCCCCTTTTTTTCTCCTTGTATTTTTGTTCCTTCTATTAGTGTTCTCTTATCTCCTTCCTACTATTCTCTTCTTTTGTAGTTGCTTTTGTTGTTGTTGTAGGGGTCTTGTGTATGTTTTTGTTTTGTTTCTTGTTTTGTTGTATTGTATTTTGTTTTGTTCTGTCAGTATCTGCATAACAGCTTGCATGATGTGGACAGTGTGAGACTCACAGTCAGACAGCTTGAGAGAAGATCGCTCTCGTGAATGGTACAACAACATTCAAGACTCAATTACAACAAGAGATCCCCAATAACTCACACAAAGGACATTCCTAAAGCACCCAGCTCAGAGAGATCTAAGAAACTGTACCACTGGATCCCATAAAACACTTACTACATAAGGCCACCCTATGAAGACTAGGAGGCATAGCAATGTGATAGAATATATAGAAGCAAATACAAAGGAATAGCAAAAATGGGAAACAAAGAAATAACCCCCAAATTAAAGAAAAGGAGGAAACTCCAGAAAGAGAGCTAAACAAAATGAAGGTACAAGCAATTTATCAGATATAGAATTTAAAGTAATGCTTATAAAGGTGCTCAAAAAACTTAGTGAGAATTTCAAGAAACTTAGTAGGAACTACAACAGCATGAAACAAGAAATGAAAACCATGAATAAGAACCAGTGGGATGTAGAATAACACATATGACATTGAGAATACACTGGAAGGAATTTGGAAGACAAGGTAAGAAAAAAAAACACCTAATTATAGCAGAAAAAAAAGAATTAAAAAGCAGGAGGATAGTTTAAGGGAACTTTGGGACAACATGACACTTAACAACACTAGCATCATAAGGGAACAAGAAGGAGAAGAAAGTTATCAGGGAATAGAGAACCTGGTTAAAGAAATAATGACAGAAAAATTCCCCAACCTGGTGAAGGAAAATGTCACACAAGTTCAGAAAGCACAGCAAGTTCCAATCAAGATAAACCCAAAGAGACCCACTCCAAGACACATCATAATCAAAATGACTAACATTAATGAAAAAGAAAGAACCTTAAAAGCAAAAGGAGGGAACCAGAAAATTGCCTACAAGGGAGTACCCATTAGAATGTCAGCTGATTTCTCAACATCAACACTTTATACCAGAAGGGGTTGGCATGAAGTATTCAAAGTAATGAAAAACAAGGACCTCAACCCAATACTATTCTATCCAGTAAGGCTATCATTTAAAATTGAAGGGGAAATAAAAAGTTCCCCAAACCAAAAATAAAAGTTAAAGGAGTGCATACAACTAACCCAATGTTTTAGGAAATGTTAAAGTGCTTTAAGAAGAAGAAATTGAGAGAGAGAGAGAGAGAAAGAGAGAGAGAGAGTGAGAGAGAAACATTGCTGTAAAAAAATGGCCATAAGTAAGTACTTATCAATAATTATCTTAAATGTAAATGGATTAAATGCTCCAACTAAAAGACATAGAATAGCAGAATGGATAAGAAAACATGACCCAAATATATGCTGTCTACAAGACACACCTCAGAACAAAAAATTCACAAACTGAAAGTGAAGGAATGGAAAACAATTTTCCATGCAAATAAAAGTGAAAATAAAGCAGGGGTAGCAATACAATATCTGGCAAAATAGACTTCAAAGCAAAGGTCCTTAGAAGAGACAGAGAAGGCCACTATATAATACTAAAGGGATCAATAAAACAAGAGGATGGACTGAGAAACTAAGATGGCGGCATAGGTAAACACCAGAAATTGCTGCCTCGCACAACCACTTCAAAAATACAACTAAAAGACAAAACAGACATCATCCAGAACTACAGGAAGGCTGGCTGAGTGGAAATTCTACAACTAGAAGGAAAAAGAAAAGCACACTGAGACTCAGAGGAGGTGCGGAAGTAAAGTGCAGTGGTACAGAAGCGCACGTGGAAGGGGCTGGCAACTGAGGACACGGTTGTCTTTTTCAATTGGGAGGGAGTCTCAAGCTCCAGACTGCTCTGAATTCCAGTTCTGGGCGAGTCTCTGGGGACCCAGACTCATACAGGGAGAAACTGGACTGTCTTGCATCAGCTGGAACTCAAGAGCAGCTTTCTCTCAGAGGTACTTACAGCGATTACCGGGATACTGAGACTCGGGGCCTCTTAGGGCAGGGCTGAAGATCAGCCATAGCTGTTTGCTCCACCCTGTTGATTCCCTGAGACCCCGTCCCACCCAAGTTGAGTGCAAAGGCTTCTGCATATGAATGGGCTGGCCTTTGAGATCTAAAATTACCTAACAAACTGCAGCTGGGTCAGAGAGACCCAGAACATCCAAAAGAAGGCCCAAGGCCCCACAGCAGCTTGCATTGCTTCACAGCTGGGCCTCATCT
>NW_005369142.1:612447-625458 GCF_000412655.1 Myotis brandtii
GAAAAACAGTCAGTTACCTACAAGGGAGTACCCATACGACTGTCAGCTGATTTCTCAACAGAAACTTTGCAGGCCAGAAGGGAGTGGCAAGAAATATTCAAAGTGATGAATAGCAAGAACCTACAACCAAGATTACTTTATCCAGCAAAGCTATCATTCAGAACTGAGGGTCAGATAAAGAGCTTCACTGATAAGAAAAAGCCAAAGGAGTTCATCACCACCAACCCAGTATTATATGAAATGCTGAAAGGTATTCTTTAAGAAGAGGAAGAAGAAAAAGGTAAAGATAAAAATTATGAACAACAATTACGTATCTATCAACAAGTGAATCTAAAAATCAAGTGAATAAAAAATCTGATGAACAGAGTAAACGTGAATATAATAGAATCAGGGGCATAGAAAGGGAGTGGACTGCCAATTCTTGGGGGGGAAAGGGGTGTGGGAGGTGGGGGAAGAGACTGGACAAAAATCATATACCTATGGATGAGGACAGTGGGTAAGGGCAGAGGGTGGGGTGGGAACTGGGTGGAGGGGAGCTATGGGGGGGAAAAAGAGAAACAACTGTAATAATCTGAACAATAAAGATTTAATTTAAAAAAAAAATAACAAGAGGATGTAATCCTGGTAAAAATATACAGACCAAATATAAGAGTATACAAATATATAAAAAAGCTCTTGGAACACTTTAAGAGAGAGATGAACATCAATACAATTATAGTAAGGGATCTTAACACCCCACTATCATCACTGGAAAAAATTCACAAGGAAATGAAGATCTTAAATGAAAAACTAGATCAGATGGATTTAATTGACATTTATAGATCATTCATCCCCAAAGCTGCAGAATATACATTCTTCTCAAGTGCACATGGGACATTCTCAAAGATAGACCACATGTTAGGACACAAAATAAGTCTCTACAAGTTCCAGAGAATTGAAATCATATCAAGCATCTTCTTGGGTCACAATGACATGAAACTAGAAATCAATTACAATAAAATATTCAAACACATAGAAGCTAAATAGCATGTTATTAAACAATGAATGGGTTTTTAATGAAATAAAAGAAAAAACTTCCTGAAAACAAAAAAATGAGCACACAAGACCCCCGAAACCTATGGGACACAGCCAAAGCAGTCCTGAAAGGGATCATAGCATTACAGGCCTAACTCAAGAAGCAAGAAAAGGCTCTAATAAACTATTCAACACTACAACTAAAAGAATTAGAAAGAAAACAACAAGAAAAGTCCAGAATTAGTAGAAGGAAGAAAATAATAAAGATCAGAGCAGAAATAAATGACATAAAAACTAAATATATATATAGATGGATAGATAAATATATAGATAGATATAGATATATATGATATATGATATATTTTTTTTTCAATGAATCAAAAAGCTGGTTCTTTGAAAAGATAAACAAGATTGATGAACCCTTACCCAAACTCATCAAGAAGCAGAGAGAAAGGACTTAAGTGAATAAAAATAGAAATGAAGGAAGTGAAGTAGCAACTGACACCACAGAAATACAAAGGACTTTAAGAAATTACTATGATCAACTATTTGCCAACAAGCTGGAAAACCTGGACAAATTTTTAGAAAAATACGATCTTCAAAAACTAAATCAGGAAGAATCAGAAAACCTGAATAGGCCAATTACAACTGATAAGATTGAAGCAGTAATCAAAACACTCCCAGCAAACTAAAGCCCTAGTACAGATTGATTCACAGGAGGGTTTTACCAAACATTCAAAGAAGAAGTAACACCTATCCTTCTCAAACTATTCAAAAAAATCAAAGAGGAAGAAACACTTTAAAATTTTTATTATGAGGCCAGCATTATCCTAATCTCAAAAGCAGATAAAGACATTGCAAAGAAAGAGAATTACAGGCCAATATCCCTGATGAACACAGATGCTAAAATTTTCAACAAAATATTAACAAATTAGATCCAGCAATATATACTAAAAAGATCATACACCATGACCAAGTGGGATTTATTCCAGGGATGCAAGGCTGTTACAATATATGCAAATCAATAAATGTGATAATCACATAAACAAATTGAATGGCAAAAATCACATGATCATATCAATAGAAGCCAAAAGAGCATTCAACAAAATCCAAAAACCATTTTTGATAAAAATTCTCAGCAAAGTGGGAATAGAGGGATCATACCTCAACATAATAAAGGCCATATATGACAAAACTATAGCCAATAGCATGCTCAATGGGCAAAAATTAAAAGGATTTCCCCTAAGAAGAAGACAAGGATGTCCATTTTCACCACTCTTATTCAACTATGAGTCTTAGCCACAGCAATCAGACAAGAAGTAAAAATAAAAGGCATCCAAATTGGAAAGGTGGAACTGTCATTTTTCACATATGACATGATATTATACATAGAAGCCCTAAAGACTCCACCAAAATCTATTAGATTTAATAAATGAATTCAGCAATGTAGCAAGATACATTATTAACACCCAGAAGTCGATGGCATTTTTATACACTGATAATGATCTCTCAGAAAGAGAAACAAAACAAAACAAAAACACAATCCATAATACAGTGGTTGTCAAACTCATTAGTCAACAGAGCCAAATATCAACAGTACAATGACTGAAATTTCTTTTGAGAGCCAAATTTTTTAAACTTAAACTATATAGGTAGGTACATTGTTATTAACTTAATTAGGGTACTCCTAAGCTGGCCTTTGCTAAAAACGTCCTCAATCTGACTGAGGTACGTTCGCTGAGGTCGACCCCTTCCAACTTCCCATCCACACTCGTCTTGTATACTTGTTTCAGATAGATGAGTGTGGATGGGAGAGTTGGAAGGAGTCGACCTCAGGGAACATACCTCAAAACAATGTACCTCCCCCGCGCTGCGTATCCCGCGGCCCGCCTGCGCCGTGTCTCCTGTCGCACGGCCAACTGACACCCTCCACTTCTTCTAACGCCACTTCTTCAAAATAGACTTGCCCAGGCCAAAAACCCACTTCTGCGCATGGGCCACGAAGTTTCAATCGCACTGTACGTGCACGCCCGCACATGGTATTTTGTGGAAGAGCCACACTCAAGGGGCCAAAGAACCGCATGTGGCTCACGAGCCGTGGTTTGTCGACCACTTCCATATACCATTGCAACAAAAAAATTAAGATACTTAGAAATAAGCTTAACTAAGGAGGTAAAATGCCTGTACCTAGAAAACTATAAGACATTGAAAAAAGAGACAGAAAAAGATATAAAGAAGTGGAAGATTGTACCATGTTCATGGATCGTAGAATTAATGTAATTAAAATGTCCATACTACCCAAAGCAATCTATAGATTCGATACAATTCCTATTAAATGACACATTTCACAGATCTAGAACAAATACTCCAAAAATTCATTTAGAACCAAAAAGATCCCAAATAGCCTAAGCAATCTTGAGAAGGACTAACAACATTGGTGGGATCACAATACCGGATATCAAGTTATACCACAAAGCCATTGTAATCAAAACAGCCTGGTACTGGCACAAGAACAAACATATAGGTCAGTGGAACAGAAAAGAGAATCCAGAAATAGACACAAGTCATTATGCTCAATTAATCTTTAATAAGGCAGGCAAGAGAAAACAATGGAATAAAGACAGTCTCTTCAATAAATGGTGCTGGGAAAATTGGACAGGTACATGCAAAAAAAATGAACCAGACCACAAATTTACTAGTACACCATATGCAAGAATAAACTCAACATGGATAGAAGACTTAAATGTTAAATCATGAAACACTAAAAATCCTAGAAGAAAACATAGGCAGCAAAATATCAGACATCTCATGTAGCAGAATTTTCACAGATACATCTTTGAGGGCAAAAGAAACAAAGAAAATAAACAAATGGAACTACATCAAAATAAAAAGCTTCTGCACAGTAAAGAAACCAGCATCAAAATAAAAATGGAACCCACTGTATGGGAAAACATATTTTACAATGATACACCTGATAATGGGTTAATTTCCAAAATATTAAAGTACTCATACAACTCAACAAAAGGAAGACAAAATACCCAATTTAAAAAATGAGAAGAGGACCTGAATAGATACTTCTCCAAAGAGGGCATACAAATGGCCAAGACACATATGAAAAAATGCTCACTGTCACTAATTGTCAGAGAGATGCAAATTAAAACGTCAGTGAGGTACCACTTCACACCTGCCAGAATGACTACCATCAGTAAATCAACAAACAACATGTACTGGTGAGGATGTGGATGAAAAAAAGCCCTAGTACATTGTTGGTGGGAATGCAGACTGGTACAACCACTATGGAAAACAGTGTGGCATTTCCTCCAAAAATTATATATGGAACTGCCATTTGACCCAGTGATCCCACTTCTAGGAATATATCCTAAGAAGCCTGAAACACCAATCAGAAAGAATATATGCACCCCTATGTTCATTGCAGCTTTATTTATACTAGCTAAGATCTGGAAACAACCCAAGTGCCCATCAGTAGACGAATGGATAAAAAAAAAAAAAAAAAAAAAAAAAAAAAACGTGAACAAAAAAAAAAAAAAAAAAAAAAAAAAGCTGTGATACATGCTCTAGCAGGTTTTTCTCAGTGGGTAGAGTGTCAGCCTGCAGACTGAAGGGTCCTGGGTTCGATTCCAGTCAAGGGACTGTACCTCGGTTGCAGGCTTTTGGCCCTGGTCAGGGGCATGTGGGAGGCAACCAATAGATGTGTCTCTTTCACATCGGTGTTTCTCTCTGTCTCTTCCTCTCCCTTCCACCTTCTCTAAAAATCAATGGAAAAAATATCCTCGGTTGAGGTTTTAAAAAAAAGAAAGCTGTGGTACATATACACAATGGAATATTATACAGCTATAAAAAAGAATGATCTCTTACCCTTTGAGACAGCCTGGAGGGACCTGGAGAATATTACAGTAGGTCCTTGGGTTACGTTAGAGATCCATTCCTACTGCGCGATGTAACGCGATTTTCGCCGTAAGTTGGAACCCACCTGTATAAGCACCTACATCACTCACATGGAGCACATACACACCAGTAATGAAGTGAAACAGTAAAAAAATTTAAAAGATAACAATTCCTGACCTTTACTTGTGGTAAATAAATAATAAAAAACATAAAGCACATACGTACCTATGTCAAAATGATGGAACTTTTCTTTTATAAATAAATGGGAGATGGCGACGTAACCAAGAAACGTCGTATGTCGAGTCCGATGTAACCTGAGGACTTTCTGTATACTAAGTGAAATAAGCCAGTCAGAGAAAGACTAGTGTTGCATTAATTTCCCTTACGTGCCTTACGCGTTTATGTAGGTAAGTTCCAACTTACAGTGAAAATTGTGTTACATCGCACCATCGGAACGGATCTCCAACTTAACCTGAGGACCTACTGTAACATGATCTCATGTATATGTGCAATCTAATGAATAAAATAAACTGATGAACAAAATACATCCAGAGACATTGAAGCATGCAAAAGACTGAGGTATTTCAGCGGGAAGGAAGAAGTGGGAGGGAAGATATTAGCCTAAAGAATTATATTCATAACCTATGGACACAGGCAATAGTGTGGTGGGGGCTGGGGAAGGGAGTGGGAACAGGGGGAAGAGGTCAATGGGGGGAAATAGGGAACATCTGAAATACTTTCAACAATAAAGATAAATTTCAAAAAATAAAAAAGAATGAAATTTACTATGTAGTGTTGTTAGGTACATTACAAATGTTGTGCAACCATCAGCATTATCTATTTTCAGAATTTTTTCACCTTCCAAAGTGGAAACACTTTATCCACTAAACAATAATTTTCTATTCTTCCCTCCCCACAGCCCGTGGTAAACTGTTCTACTTTCTATGTCTATGAATTTGATTCTTCTACGTACCTCAAGCATGTCAAACTCATGGCCCACAAGCTGCATGTGGCCCACAACAAATATTTTTGCAGCCCAGCTAATATAACGGTATATAAAAAACGTTTTAATAAAAATTTTGTAACTTAATTTTTATGATAGCCTGTTATACATAATTATTAATAAAAAACTACAATGTTTGTTAATGACTGATCACTATAGTCGTGTTGCATTAATTTCCCTTACGTGCCTTACACACAGGTGCACTATTTCTCTCCACTAATACTAGCAGTGAATATTTTAGCAGCTGATTGACACATCATTAGTCTTGTACTGGCTTGTTTGGTGTGTTGACTTGTTTGGTGAGTGCAACAAGAAATATTTTGCTTTTGGAGAACAAGAAAAATAGGTTTATTTGCATTACGCTTATTAATTTGTGCGGTTATTCAGTGTCTGGTAAGTTAACATTCAAGAAAAAATATTAATTTTTATTAAAATGTTCTATTATTTTATGTTAATGACTAGAGGCCGGTGGGTTCCCTCGGCCTGGCAGGCAATTGGGGCTAATTGGGGCATCTTGCCAAGTCCTGATCCAGGCCAATTGGGGCCAGCAGGGCTGGGGAGAGGGGGGAGGGGTCGTGGGAGGTTGGCCGGCTGCGGGAGGTTGGCTGTGGGAGCACACTGACCACCAGGGGGCAGCTCCTGCATTGAGAATCTGCCCCCTGTTGGTCAGTGCATGTCATAGCAACTGGTCAATCAGCCGTTCCAGTCGTTTCGGTTGTTCGGTCGTAATGGTTGCTTAGGCTTTTACATATATAGATTACTTATTTATTTCAGCCCTTTGTATTCAGCATGTCTCTATTGAAATAAACCTACGTTTCTATGAAAATTTAAGCTTTTGTTTTTTTGCAGCCCACATAAACTTAAACCTTGTTTATTTGGCCCATGTTAGCCTTTGAGTTTGACACGCTTGATGTACCTCATTAAGTGGAATCATATAATTGTCCTTTGTGTTTGACTTATTTCACTTAGCATAATGTTATCAAGGTTTATGAATGTAGTAGTATAAAACAGAACTTCATTTTTTACAGCTGAAAAATTCTCCTTTGTATGTATTATACCACATTTTTAAAGTATTTATCTGCTGATGGACATTGTAGTTGTTCCCACATTTTGGCTATTGTGAATAATGCTACTATGAACATTGGTGTAAAAATATCTGTTCAAGTGTCTGCTTTCAATTCTTTTGGGACTACACCTAGAAGTAGAATTGCTGGATCTCCTAGTAATTCTATGTTGAAATTTTTAAGGAAACACCATACTGTTTTACACAATTGCTGTACCAATTTATATGCCCACCAGCAATGTCAAAAGATTCTAATATCTCCACTTGTTATTTTCTGTTTTCTTGATATAAGCCACCCCAATGGAAGTGAAGTGGTATCTTACTGTGGTTTTTATTTGCATTTCCCTAATAATTAGTCATATTGAGCATATTTTCATGTTTATTGGTCATTTGTACACATTTTGAAAAATGTCTATTCAAGGTCGTTGTCCATTTTCTTACAGAGTTTTTTCTTGTTTTTATTTTTTCAATTCTCACCCAATAAAATGTTTTTCATTGACTAGAGAGAGAGAGAGAGGAAAAGAGAGGGAGAGGGAGAAACATCAATTGGGTTGCCTCCTGTATGCACCCTGACCAGGAATTGAACCCGCAACCTGGGTAAGTGCCCTGACTGGGAATTGAACTCATGACCCTTCGGTGTGCTGGACGATGCTCCATTCAACTGAGCCACACTGGCCAGGGCTCTTTTCAGAGTTTCTTACTGCAATTTATCTTACAGAGTAGAAATTGAAGTGGTAACTTAATTGCTTTGAATACAAACATTATATTATGTCATTGGATTTATAGTTACACTTCTTGCAATCCGGGACCACTGGCTCCTAACTGTTCACCTGCCTGCCTGCCAGATAGCCCTAACCACTCTGCCTGCCTGCCTGATGCCCTCAACTGCTCCTCTGCAGGCCTGATCGCCCCTAACTGCTCTCCCCTGCCAGCCTGATCACCCTAACTGCTCTCCCCTGCCAGCCTGATCGCCCCTAACCACCTCTGCCTTGGCCCCGCCACTATGGCTTTGTCCAGAAGGATGTCTGGGAGATGTCCAGTCTAATTAGCATATTACCTTTTTATTAGTATAAATAAGATTATTAGTCCTCTGGGCAGTTGAAAGAAGCTATCAGCACTAAAAAACCAAAGTATTTCTGAGATGCAGGCTAATAACACTACTCCCTCTGGATTAAAGTGCTTCTCCATGTGAGGTAAATTATCTCTCCAAACAGCCAAGGATGATAATGGTTTTCTGAGGCCAAGTAATGAATCAGCAAGGAGTAAAAATTTTCAATAGCAAGTATGAGTTTAGAGTATCTATTGACTCCCCCTAGCCTTTCACATTAGAAATAGAGCAAATGACCCAACCATTTGATATGTCTAAACCTAAATGCATTAACCCAACATATAACTGGTTATTAGAGATCATAGTAATATTTATGACATGGGTTTGCTGGCTCTGTAGGTTTATGCCACATAGAGGCTTGATAACAAAATTTAAAATTTTTTAACTTCATATCTATACTAATAATAGAGGAATGTGCAAATAGGCTGAGACGCCAACATTTAACAACCAATTTTTTAATTTCTTTAGTTCTTCTATTAATGTTTGGTAAAACTCTCCTATGATGCTGTCCAGACCCAGGCTTTTGTTGGCTGGGATTTTTTGAATACTGGCTTCTATTTTATCAGTTGTTATTGGCCTATTCAGGTTTTCTAATTCTTTCTGATTCAGTTTTGGGAGATTGTATTTTTCTAGGAATTTGTCCATTTCATCCACATTGTCCAGCTTGTTGGAATATACTTTTTCATAGTATTTTCTTACAATCCTTTCTATTTCTGTTGTGTCAGTGTTACTTCGTTTCTGATTTTATTTATTTGGGTCCTCTATATTTGTTTCTTGATGAGTCTGGCTAATGGTTCATCAATTTTGTTTATCCTTTCAAAGAACAAGCTCTTGGCTTCATTGATTTTTGTAATTTTTTTCATCTATTTTTGCTCTTATCTTTATTATTTCCTTCCTTCTACTTACTCTGGGCTTTTCTTGTTATTCTCTTCCTAGTTCTTTAAGTTGATAGGGTTAAGTAGTTTATTGTTCATTTTTCTTGTTTTTTGAGGTAGGCCTGTAGTACTATGAACGTCCCTCTCAGTACTGTTTTTGCAGTGTCCCAGAGATTGTGGGTTGTTGTGTGTTCATTTTCATTTGTTTCCAGGAATTTTTTAATTTCTTTCTTGATCTCATTTTATCCATTCATTGTTTAATAACATGCTATTTAGCCTCCATGTGTCTGAAAGTTTTGGGGTGTTTTTACGTAGTTGGTTTCTAATTTCATTCCACTGTGATCTGAGAAGATGCTTGATATGATTTAAATCTTCTTAAACTTGTAGAGACTTCTTTTGTATCCTCACATGTGGTCTATCTTTGTGAATGATCCATGTGCACTTGAGAAGAATGTGTATTCTTCAGCTTTGGAGTGAAATGTTCTATAAATCTCAAATAAATCCATCTGATCCTGTTGCAGAAGACCAAAGAAATACCAAGCACGCTTCCTAGAGAAAGGGAGGGACCCCGTTTATTAACACTAGTGGACTCCAGGAATAATTTCCAAATCAGAGTGAAGTAACACACAGAGGGCTTCACTTTTTTAAAAAATATATTTTATTGATTTTTTACAGAGAGGAAGGGAGAGGGATAGAGAGTTAGAAACATCAATGAGAGAGAAACATCGATCAGCTGCCTCCTGCACACCCCCCACTGGGGATGTGCCCACAACCAAGGTACACGCCCCTGACTGGAATCGAACCTGGGACCCTTCAGTCCACAGGCCGATGCTCTATCCACTGAGCCAAACCAGTCAGGGCAGCTTCACTTTTTATAACCTTCTGGGGTCTTTGTCTTGCAGATATGGTTCTTCCCCCTTTCGTGGGCTTACAGGAAGGCCCCCAGGTGTTGAGGGTCCCCAGGCCATACCGATGATCTGTCCTGGGGCCAGCGATAATGACCCCCCCCCCCCGCAGGGCAGTGCATTGTTCACAGTTTTTATGGCCTGACATGCCTTGCAGGACCAGTTTCCTCCTCATCCCCCCGCACTTGTCCCACAAGCTTCTTTTAGCCTTGTGGAGCAATGACCACGGATGTTATGTTGAACAGGGGTGATGACCACTCTTAGCTACTTCCTGCTGGAAAGGGATGATGACCAAGGGGTTAGCATCTCGTTTCTTCCTCTCAGAGGGGTTTGTAGGGAGTTCTTCTGGTTTCAGGCAGGCAGAGGTAAGCAGTTGTCCAACATGCGTAGAATGTTCCTGCAGGGGACACCAAGGGTAGGTGGTGTTTTCAGCCTTGGGGGTAGAGTTGCATAGTTCATCTGGGAGGTGACCTGTTGGATGTTGGCCCTGAGCACTGCTGAAACAAATAGGAACAACATTAGTTAGCTGCACATTGGCTGTGATAGGTCCTATCCAATACAATCCCTTCCCGCCCCCAGCCCCAAGTACATTTGGTAGTAGAGTTGTAACATGCCACAGGCTGATAAGTATAGCTAACGAAAATCTGGCTTGATTGGGTTTTCTCATGGACTACCCAGTCTAGCATATTTGGTAGCGAGTTTCTAAGCAAAGAGCAAAGGATGACATAACAAGGTTTAATCCAACAATTTATGATAAGGCCTTTGTTTCCTTGCTGTGTGGGGAGCAGTAATTTTATGGTGCTCCTGTGTCCCAGCAAGAGCAGATGAGTTCTCCTGATGGTACTAGTCTTGGATTCTGCTGGCATTCATAAAAAGACAAAATAAGAATTATTAGATAAAACCAGTGATTATATAGAAATACTAGAGCATGTTACATTAGGAGGAGATAAGAAAGAAAGATTAGTGTTAGGGAGAATTCAGCAGAGTGTTATCTGAATTCCTTGGAGCAGGTTGCTCAGCCAGGTCTGTTGTCTCCTTGAGGTGATCCACAGGGGGTGTTTCTGGTCAGAGGACACCTTCCACTCAGACTGGATGTCACTCAGCTAGTGGGCTGCCTTCACCCTGGAGTGGTGTATCCAGGTGTTTAGTCCTGCAAACTTAAGAGCTGTGGGGGTGGTTAATATGACTGAATAGGGTCCCTTCCAGGTAGGCTTGAGGGACTCCTTTTTCCAATCCTTTACCCAAACCTGGTCTCCAGGTTTATAAGGATGTACAACTGTTCCTAGAGAGATGGGTAGTCAGTCAATAACCGACCTGTGGACCTCAAAGACAGTTTTTCCAAGTCCTTGTAGTTGTTTCTGGATTTCTAAGTTCCCTATTTCCCCCAAATCTCCCTATGGCCAAATTAAGGGAGGGGGTCTACCGTATAGAATTTCAAAAAGTGAGAAACTTACCCGGGCCTTGGGGCACAGCGTACCAGCAGGAGTACAAGAGGCAAGGTATCTGTCCAGGGTAAGGTTGTCTCCTGGCATAGCTTAGCCATAGCCTTCTTTAGAGTCCGGTTCATGCCCTCCACTTTCCCTGAACTCTGAGGCCTGTAAGCTGTATGTAGATTCCATTTAATTCCTAAAGCCTTGGCTACCTGTTGTACTATTTCTGCTACAAAGTCTGGGCCATTATAGGACCCTATGGTCAGGGGCATTCCATACCGTGGAATTATATCCTTCAGCAATGCCTTAGTGACTTCTCTCGCCTTTTCAGTGCAAGTGGGATATGCCTCGACCCAACCTGAAAAGGTGCAAACAAAGACTAGCAGGTATTTATTCCCTCTGCTAGGCCCTATTTCTGTAAAATCTACTTCTAAGTCCTCAAAAGGAGCGTGCCCACAGCGCTGAATTTCTATCAGTCCCACGGGACCCTGTTTGGCATTGTTCTGAGCACAGAGGAGGCAACGCTGAGAGACTGAGGCACACAAGGAGGGTAGACAGGCAATTAGGTAGAACCTGCCTAACAAAGCTTCCAAGGCAGCCTTTCCTAAATGAGTGAGTTCATGCTGCTGGAGGACTACCTTATGGGATAACTGTTCTGGGACATAGACCCTATGATCTGGAAGTATCCATCAGCCTTCCATTGTTCTCTTGCCCCTTTCTTTCTGGGCCCATTTGTCTTGCTGAGGAGTGTAATTTGGAGGTTCAGTTAATTTGGGGCCAACATGATCCGTGCTAGTGCTGCTTGTTCTTTAGCAGCCAGCTTGGCTGTGGCATCAGCATGCTGATTTCCTTCTGATACTGAGTCTTTCCCTTTCTGGTGACCTTTGCAATGGATGACAGCTATTTCCTTGGGATCCCAGACTGCTTCTAGTAACTTTAAAATCTCATTCTGATTTTTGATTCCTTTTCCTCCTGCTGTAAAGAGCCCCCCTTCCTTATATATGGCCCCATGGACATGCAGGGTAGCAAAGGCATAGCACGAGTCAGTGTAGATGTTGGCATGCTTATTCTTACTGAGTTGTAGGGCTCTTACTAGGGCCCAAAGTTCTTCCCTCTGCGCTGATGATCCTTCAGGCAGGGCCTGTGCTTCAATTGTCTCAAAGTTTGATACCACTGCATATCTGGCTCATCTTTTTCCTTCATCGAAGAAGCTGCTGCCGTCTGTGAACAATACCAAGTCCACGTTTTGCAGGGGCCTATCCCTTAGGTCTGGCAGGCAGGAATAAACCTCCTCTAGGACTTCCAGGCAATCATGCTCAGGGGCCCCCTCAGTGAGGGGTAGAAAGGTGGCAGAATTAAGTGTTCTCACTGATTCTAATGGTACCCACGGATTTTCACATAACAGCCCTTGATACTGAGTCATTCGAACATGAGTCAGCCAGTGCTGCCCCCTTGCTTCCATCAGGGTGACAACAGCATGAGGTACTTTTACATTTAAGTTTTGTCCTAAGGTAAGCTTCTCCGCTTCCCTAACTAATAATGCTGTGGCTGCAAGGGCACTGAGGCAAGGGAGCCACCCAGAGGCATCTGGGTCAATCCGCTTGGAGAGATAGGCTACTGGTCTTTGCCAGGGTCCAAACTCCTGGGTTAGAACTCCTAGGGCTACCCCACTGTTCTCATGAACAAAAAGATTAAAGTCTCAGAGAA